>NW_006300376.1:5298660-5329916 GCF_000327345.1 Myotis davidii | reverse complement strand
TACCTCTGCGCTTCTCTTCTGCAGCTTCTCTGGCTCTGAGTGTGCTTTTCTTTCCTTCTAGTTGTAGAATTTACAGTCAGCCAGGCTTCCTGTGGTTCTGGATGATGTCTGTATTGTTTTTCTGAGGTATTAATCAATTGTTGTGAGCGGCATCAACTTCCCGGTGTTTATCTCTGCCGCCATCTTAGTTTCTCCAGGAATTAGGTTGTTATCTGCCATTTTGTTTAGAATCCAAGAGCTTCCTTATTATGGATATGTCCAGAAATGAAGATGAGCAATAAAACAATATATGTCAAGAATAATATAATGCCTGGTGGTATGGATCAATATTGACAACATTGATCAACCTGCTAAAAAATTAAAACCCTTAGACCAATATCATGCACAGGTATGGATTTTATGTGTATATTATCCATAGGTTATGAGAAACGTAATATGAGCCCTTAATATTCAAACTATCCTAGAATCCCAAACTATTCGAGAATCACTAAAACACCTAAAGTTCCTGACAAAAAAGTCCCATTCCAGTCCCTGACAATACTTTCACAAGGCCCACACATTGCAGTGTGTGTATATGTGCATATGGATGCCCACGTGCAATCTGGGAAGCAATAACACAACTGAATGAATTGATAACTACAACAATAAAGAGGAAAATTCCTGCAAGTCATTTGCTAAGAGTAGCATCAGTAATTTCTGCCAGTAAACATGAGTTCTCAAATTAAGCCAGGGTCTACACTATAATGACAAGTCATATCATCATACATTGCATACTAATATTGATATTAGAAAAAAAACAACATGCAAAAGAATGTATAACTATGAACTAACTTGAATACATTTTAAAAAAATAAACCTATATTAAAATAGCCAAAACCAGAATTTACAAGATTGTTTAAAAATTTGATGAAATAATAAAAATTTATGGGAAGAAATTCTTGTTGAAAAAATTCCCATTCATTAATGGAAGAGGATTTCCTTCTTAGCTCTGGTTCCACTTTCCTGCAGCAAAGTTTCTGTTTTCTCTCCTTCTTTTCTATCCTATCTCTCATGCAATTTTTATTGGGAACAACTTTACATGGTCTTTAGGATTCTCTTGACACTGTCTCATGTGTTATATTGATCTTTGTTTCTCAGCAGTCCTTTTTTTTTCTATATTATGGTTTGTGGTTACAGATATATACTAAATTTATATAAAAATAAATTGCCTTTCTAATTTTTCATTCACTGGGAAAACTGGGTTAATTTCTGAGAGAGAAAAAAAGGATAAAGATATGCCTATTCTACTAAATTAGAAATACAAATCTCTTGCATATATTCTGAAGAAAACATCAAAAGGAAATTAGGCAATAGTGGGAGGAAGACACCAATATCCTTGAAGTCTTAGGAGAGTGCTTCAGATACAAGTAGTAAAATAAAAGCCAGCACTACAGTACTAGACAAAAAGCCTACATGCTTTTTTTTTTATAGTAAAACGAGGTCAGAAGGATTAAATGTTCCTGAAATAAAGACCTTGTTATGAAGATCCAAAGGACATGACATACTTCATTGTAATCAATAAAGAATAAACAACATGAGATTTGAAGTTGACATTTTGAACAAGGAGTTTATAGGTACTCTATAGAATTGTAACCTGTGATCTTTTATTTTTTTCTTTATCTGGTGTTTTTAAAAAGCTCTGAGAGTGACAATTGGGTAACTATAGGAAGATAAACACTCACAATTCGTGGGCAGTGTTATGACTCGTGAGCGGGTGAAAAGTCCATGGGGATGAGGAAGCATGTTTCTTATCATTGTAGTATTTGCATTGTATGGAGGCAATGAAGCTCCAGTAATAGAAGAATCAACATTTAGTCTATCGTTGTTATAAGGAAAATTCTGCTAGTCTTCTTTCTTTTATTTAATTAAAATTTTATTTTGTTTAAAAATTATGTTTTCAGGTTACAATACTTTTCAGGAGGAAAGAGTTGCACCTTCCAAAGGGCAAAGAATATACAATGAGGAAAGGATAGTCTCTTCAATAAATAGTTGGGGAAACTGGACAGCCAAATACAATGGGTGAAACTGGATCCGTCTCTTATACCATACACAAAAATCAGCCCAAACAGATTAAATATTTGAACATAAGACCTGTAACCATAAAAATCCCAGAAGAAAATAGGAGGTAAGCTCCTTGACATTGGTCTTGGCAATGATTTTTTTTTTTTAATTTGACACCAAAAGCAATGACAACAATAGCAAAAATAAACATATGGGACCATCTCAAACTAAACAGTTTTGCTCAGCCAAGGAATCCATCAACAAAATAAACAGACAACCTATGTAGAATATGTGAATGTGTTTATAAATCATATATCTGATAAGCATTAATATGTGAAATAAGTAGACTTACATAGCTCAACATTAAAAAAAATTGATTAAAAATGGGGCAGAGCATAGTGGTTTGGGTCAATTTCTGGGTTCTCTATCCTATTCCATTGGTCTATATGTCTGTTCTTGTGCGAGTACTAGGGAGTTTTGAGAACAGTGGTTAGGTAATATAGCTTAATATCTGGTATTGACATCCTTCCTGACATAGCCAGGGCCCGGGCAAAGCCGGCCCGGGTTCTGGGTGCCTGTGACGGGCCAGTGGGAGGGAAGCCAGGATCTCAGGTGCCTGTGGCCAGCTGGAGAAGGGAAGTATGGGTCCCAGGTGTGGGGGCCAAGGCAGAGGTGGTTAGGGGCAATCAGGCAGGCAGGTGAGTGGTTAGGGGCGATCAGGCAGTCAGGTGAGTGGTTAGTGGTTATTGGTGATCAGGCAGGCAGGCAGAAGGGTTAGGGGTGATCAAGCAAGCAGGCAGAGGCACTTAGGGGCAATCAGGCAGGGAGGCAGGTGAGCAGTTAGGAGCCAGCGGTCCTAGATTATGAGAGGGTGCAGGCCGGGCTGAGGAACCCCTGCCCCCCATGCACAAATTTTGTGTACCAGGCCTCTAGTTTACACATAAAGCTTTAAAAGTATTAATTTAAATAACATCTTCATTTAATTGATTTAGTTTAGAATTTCCTGTTGCTTGACATGCTAAAACCTAGAGAAACCTCCCTCTTGAACCCTTCCTATATTGAAAATAAAGCCCTTCTATTCAATTCATACTCAGTTTATGCTCAAATATGGCTTTCTAATAGTCTCATGTAATTTTTTTTTTAAATCTAATTCTTCTTTATTTTCCCAGTATATCTAAATGAAACAAAATTTTTAGACACTGGCTTGATAAACAAACTTCCTCAAAGCTACTTACAATAAATGAGTGGAACAAATGAAAACCCTTGCTTTGGTTTAAATACGCGGTAGCAATCAGTTAATTTTAAATTTGACTGTCACAGTCACATTTAGATGCCTTATCTATGTTTCCTCCTCCCGTGCTCCCACTCTCTCAGATTATCCACATGAAAGCTTTCTGTGTATTTCAGTTAATCTTTTCCTCACCTGAATCCAAAATGCTGTGTCTGCTATCAGAGTTTGTTTCAGAAAATAATAAAAGTTAAAAAGAAAGAAGTAGTATAATATGCTGAGAATAAAAAAACAGACAGGAGAACCATCAAGTACTAAGACTCCTGTTGATTTTTGTGTTGGCAGTAACAATAGGGAAAACAGCACAGAAGATAGGTGAAAAGCAGCTTAGGCCAGGAAACCGTTACATAAATTGGATTCTTTTTATATTATATCTGCATTGAATGTATTTGGACATTTTCTGTGGAGTGTCATAGTTTGCCTAAAACAGTGATGGCGAACCTATGACATGCATGTCAGAGGTGACATGCAAACTCATTTTTTTGGTTGATTTTTCTTTGTTAAATGGCATTTAAATATATAAAAGAAATATCAAAATATAAGTCTTTGTTTCACTATGGTTGCAAATATCAAAAAATTTCTATATGTGACATGGCACCAGAGTTAAGTTAGGGTTTTTCAAAATGCTGACTCGCCAAGCTCAAAAGGTTCGCCATTACTGGCGTAAAATAATTTTTTAAGTATTGCCCATTAGAATTTAATCATATTGAATTTATTCACCCTTTAGAGAATACCTAATGCATTAGAGTTGTTATTGGACTAATAGATAAAAGACATATATTAAATTTCCTGACACATATATTTGTAAATGTATTCATTAGTTCTTTTATTTACTATTTGTGACATAAGAATCAAGAAAAAATTAGTCCAATATAGAAGTTTCAGTTACATAGAAAATAATCAAATTTTGTGGTTATTATTTTCTTTCATTTTTATTATGAGGTGGAGGATTTCTTTTATCTAATTCATGATTTAATATAAAGACATAGAATATGTTGGCATACACCATTTCTTGAAGTAAATTTTGTGAAATATTCTACTATTGAATGGAAAAGTGTTAATTTTGTCCTAATTAGCTCTTAGTGGGAATGTAAAATATTTTTCTGAAACCCAAACATTAAAACATTCTAAAAGGAACCAAAAGAATTACTGGCATCAGAGTTTTTATATATGTATGAGAGAAGCAGATAAAGTAAAATAAATTAAATTAATATAGATCACCAATCAATGTAATAACAGGTTAAAATTTAACAAAAATTTTCTTAAGTAAGACATTATTCTTGACTAAAATTCTGAAGTATGGTATACATGTATGTGCTATTTAACCTCCCTCCCTTTTAAATGTTTTACATCCAGAAACACACACACACAAATTTGTTACTGATAAGAAATGACTTTAATGTGGGTAATAAAGAGTAGGAGAAATATACACTAACTATAGAATGTTTAATAGTGCTATTCAATGGGTTACAGAATTGAGTTAGGTATTTATTAATATTTTTATAAACAGTCAAAAATCCTGCACAATCTTGATTCTGGGGGTCATTTCATGAAGTGTGCATGTTATTCTCTAAGCAGTACTTCATTTTGCTGGCATAGCAGTTCAGAAGGGCATCAGAAGGTCACTCATGACCTGTTGCTCCTATAACACACTGGCAGTGTGGAGCTCTGTATTTCAATATTTTCCTGTTAATTTTACACTTAACTTATTGGTCTTGTTTAAAGAAAATACCTTAATTGAAAACAATATTAACCAATTTAATATTTTTGCATTTTTTAAGTTAAGAAATCACTCTACAAGCAAAATTTTAGAAGAATGTTTAATGTGAAAAATATTTTACTATATAAAATGAACATACTTTTATAGTGTAAAACTTGATTTAAAGTCATGTTAAGAAGTTTTCATTATAAGTTTTAGTTGTATAATTTATATAAAATGCACAGAACTTATGTGGCCTCTTTCTTAAGACTTAGTAACTACATACTTCCATGTAACTACCAACCAAAATAAGAGATAGAATATTTCTATCACCAGAATGTCCCCTCATGCCTTTTGCAATCAGTCTGAGGCTCCTGCCACTAATTTAATCCACTGGTAACACATTTTTCTCAATATCATATTTTGTTTTGTTTTGTTTTAAATTTATTCATATTTTTGCTTGGATTAATAGTTAATTTTTATTGATGAGTTGTAGTCCATTGTATGAACATATCAATTTTTTTTTCATTACCTGTTTTTAATTAAATTTATTGGGGTTACATAATTTAATAAGCTTATATAGGTTTCAAGTATACAATTCTATGGTACTTCATCTGTATATTGCATGAACATTTGGGTTGTTTCCAGTTTGGTGCTTTTAAAATTAGGATGTTAGAACTTTACTGTACAAGACTTTGTGGGGACATTTGTTTCCATGATTCCAAAGGGATGACTCCATGAGTTGATTGATATATATTGTTATTTCCCCGTTTAAATTACTGTGTGTACAATTAATATTATAAGAAACAGCTAAACAATTCTTCAAAGTGGTAGTATTTTACACTTCCACCAGCAATTCATGAGATTTTCAGTTCCACATCCTTGTCAACACATATTGCTAATTTTTAGTTTATCAACATAGTATTGTTACAGAAGAATGAAGTAATTTAAAAATCCCCAAATCAACCTATATTTTGTATAATTAATTTTTATGTCATTGAAAATATATTTTCAAATACAGTTGGTACTATTATTAACCCTCAAAAATTTTAATTATATTTTGCTTAGTACTCAGTGATCAACTCCCTCACCTCTACATCAAAAGCTTTACTCATCAGAGGCTATGCTCATGTTGAACTGAATTTTGGTAATTTTCACATCTTTTTATTTTTTCAAAAATATTTTTCCCTTTCAATATCAAGTCTTTTAATAATTAATACATAATGAATAATAAATTTAATAGTTTTAAATTAGATACAGCGTATTCATGACAGCATTGCATAAATATTTCATAAGGTATTAAAATGAAGTCTGCATCTTAATTACTTTGCATAATGATATTTCAGAAATATTAAAAGTAAATTTTTAGAAGTCAAATTATACAGTAGAATGTTTAGGGTCTTTACACACTTTCATTGTTAAATATATTCTTCCATAGGGTCAAATTTGATTAACTAATAATTAAAATACATTGTATATCATATCTATTTGACTCATCCTAACCACTTCAACATTGTAACATATGTAGTAGAAGAAAAAAAATTCCATTTGTGGCTCTCTGTGTCAGAAAAGGAAACATATGAAATGGGATGAAAAGAGAATAAGAATTCTCACAATTATTGACAAGCTAATCCTTTGTGTTTTGGACATGTAGTTAGCCAATTTAAAGCTAACCAAAAACCTGGATGTTCTCTTTGTGACTTGAAGAATAACATATATGTCCAAAATAATATCTCTTCCATTTCTTAAGTTTTAAGCTTGAACTCTTCCTTGTCCTGCTCCACCCCACACCAAATTGTCTCTCACGTGCCTATAGATTGATTCTATCATTTTTTATTATCAAATTTGGACTCCGCCTTTAATACTTACCTCCTTAAGCTTCATTTCCTGTGTCCTTATACAAAGTTCTATCTCTCTTCACTAAATATGTATAACACACATTGCTATAATAGGTTTTATGCAAATTACTACATTGTATTATTATAAGTTATTTATAACTACCTTGTTTCTTCAAATTGTTTGATATTCCCTTTGCATACCTTTTAGTGGTGAGCATGGAGTCTTATATGTGTGGGTAAAAACACACATACTAACGAAAATGTAAAGCAATTTAGCTTAGTTTTGCTATATGTAGCAAATAAAGTACAGGCAGAAATTTAAAATGTAGCTGGAAGGATGGAAGGTATTTAGAAGAAGATTTCCAGGGAAAACTTAAAAAATGGCAAAGACAAACAGGTAGAATTTCACTCAGGTGAGAAACCTCTGACAGTAGAAAATATTCAAAATAAGGAATCTTATCACAAAATTAGAATTCATTAGTCAGGTGCCAGGGAATTTTTTATTAGGAGTACTGAAGAATTTAAAAAATTGAGCTGTAGGTCTCTGTATAAGATTTATAGTTTAGCATCATTGTACATATGACATTTCTAATTCACCTCAAGACAAAAAGCAAGTATTAAACTACTCTCCATCTCTAACAGGTCAGAGTATATTGATTTATAGGTAGAACACTTTATGTGGATTTGGACCAGATGATGACCTCTAAATATTATTTAGGTATTTCATGAATTCAGTAGGTACTCAATTTATGCCAACCACTATCCATCTTGTATATATAAAAGGATGAATTTGACATTAAAATAATTATTTTATTTTTTCTGCCTAATGCTATTTACTATAGAGACAAATTTGGTATACCTGCATTTTACATGTATCTCAGACTTGTGAATTTAGAAATTAAAGGGCCTCATTTTAGGACAATTTTTCATAATGGGTCCTGCTGTCAATACTCTAGGGAAGCTTTGGATTTTAGATTTTCTCATAAGTTAATGTTATTTTAGGGTGAAACTTAATTCTTCATACTGTGGATATACAGAAACATTCGTTTCCATGATTCCAAAGGGATGCCTCCATGAGTTGATGGATAGGAAGAAACATTTCTGTCCTCCTTAGGCTTTAGGCTCTAGGTACTGGTACTTAGTTTCTCTTACCAACATTTCTATTGACATGGCTTATTAACTGAACCTAAGTGGTCCACAAGTCAATAACGTTGATTTTAAAATTATAGGACTATGTTTAGCTAGTTATACCTAACCAAAGCATTAACTATTTAGCTCTTTATCCTTTCCCCCTCCCACTCCCTACAGTAGGTTGTGGAATGGGTATCTATCTATCTATCTATGCCAAGCGACTGGAACGATAGAACAACCAGAATGACTGGAAAGACCAGAACAACCGGTTGCTATGATGTGCACCGAGGTGGCCAACCAGCCCAATCGGGGCCCCGATCAGCCCCCGCCCCAACTGCCTGTGGCCCCTCCCCCTGGCCTGCCCCCCCATCACTCTCCACACCCCGATAGGGGCCAGGTCAACCAGCCAACCTTCCTCATCCCCTTCCCACATCGCCCGGCCCCGATCGGCTCCCATTGAGGTGGGCAGACAGTCCCCACCCATGCACAAATTCATGCACCAGGCCTCTACTCTCCTATATATGACAGAAAACTACAGAATAGTTCAATGAACATATTTTCAATGTGTTCCACTCAAATGGATAAATTCCATTTTCACCAATTCTTCTTTTTTTTTTTAATCCTTACCCAAGAATATTTTTTCATTGATTTTTAGAGAGAGTGGGAAAGAGGGACAGAAACATCGATGTGAGAGAGACACATAGATTGTTTGCCCTCCATAGGCACACCAACCAGGGCTTGGGATGGAGCCTGCAACTGAGGTATGTGTCCTTGACCGAAATCAAACCCAGGACTCTTCAGTCCACAGTCTGACATTCTCTCCATTGTGCCAGACTGGCTAGGGCTCACCAATTTCTTTTTAGTTATTACTGGCTGAGATATTTAAATTACAAGCTTTTTATGAAAATACCTCGGTCTTATGAATGATCTTTTATATGTAAAAATTAACCAAGTCTCTCTCCTTTCTCATTTTACAGGCATGCTAGCATGCACATACATGCACACATACACACAAACACACACACACACACACACACACACTCATCAATGTATTAAAGGTAAATTATACAAACATAAGCAATGTAAGTTTAGTTTTGGCCATTATTGCTCTTGGAAACTATTAACATTTCATTTCTACAGTCTTAATTATCTACTGTTTGTTATATATTGATCTTTCTGTTGCTTTTGTCTTAATATCAGGTTTCCCAGAAATTTTAAAGCCTTCCTCTGCAACACTCCTTTAATAAATAACAAGTGTATTGAATCATTCCTACCTTCTCTGTAAATTCTTACAATCACTCTGCTGCACTCTCTTCTGTAAGGTATTACAGCAGAAAGGCTAAGAGTTTAGACTCTGGAATGAGAATGCATGTTATTAAACCTAGAGCAATTCATTTGCTACCTCTATGATTCTGATTCTGTCATTATAATATAGGAGGAAAATGTGTGATAAATAGATGATAGGTAGGTGATAGATAGATGATACATACATACACACATATACATATGTACATACACCAATGATAAATTTAAAAAAAAACATATGAGAATAAGAGAAGGTCGCATGTTCTTTAGGGACAATAAGTTAGTGTTAGTTCTCCAGAATAATTTATTGAGGAATTATTACATGCAAATCAAATTTTATATTCTATTGTGTATAGAATGGAATTGAGAGGAACTAGTGGTATTTCTGGCTTCAGTTGAAATTTCATCAGAAAATGTTCTTTTTTTACAGGAATAAATATTAGTGCATAATTCAAATTAAAAGTTCAGCCTAAAGTTTTGAAATATAAATGTTTTCAAAACAATTATAAAATATAGCAATTTTGTCTTTCATTTCTGAACCAAAGATTGAACCTTTTACATTATATCCCGAACATGAAGTTCTGTAGAGCTGCTATTAATTTAGATTGGTTACCTTGGAAACAGAAACTCCTTTTTTTTTTAACCATCACTAGTGTCATCCATTTCTATAAAAAAAAAATTAAGATGGCATTTTGAAAACATAAACTGCATTTCCTTCCTATTTGTCGTTTTGGACAATAGTTAAAGCATACATTATTAAGGAGCAAAATAATATTAATTAACAAATTGAACATGAGTGTTTGATACATTCTTCTCAATACTTACTCTTCAGATCTCTGAAAGACAGTAGCTGTTTTGTTAAAGATTTATGTCTATTGTGCCTTCTCTATTCAACATAAAATGAAAAGTACACAGTAATATATACTGACACGTTTGAAAATAGTATGTGCTGTATATACTTTGCTAAATGGAATTGAAGTTAGATAGACAAAGAATTCTTATGATAGTGTTACCAAGTACTACTATTAATAATAACCATAAGAATAAATAGATTGTAGGAACACATATTATTATTATTGATTAAGTCAATATTTAAGGTTGCAATTTTGTCAAAGTTAAAAAACAAAAACTCCAGAGGTTACTAAAATTTTTGGCTGGTTTTAAATATTATTGGTTTACATGTGTAATACATTTTTAGAAGTAACACTATATAAAAATTATTGAATAAAGTGACAGATCTTTATACTTAGCAAATGGAGGACAAATGGCTAGGTTAGTTTTAGAAACTATCGGTTCTCAACCTGTGGGTCGCGACCCCTTTGGTGGTCGAACGATCCTTTCACAGGGGTCACCTAAGACCATCCTGCATATCAGATATTTACATTACGATTCATAAGAGTAGTAACATTACAGTTATGAAGTAGCAACGAAAATTATTTTATGGTTGGGGGTCACCACAACATGAGGAACTGTATTTAAAGGGCCAGAAGGTTGAGAACCACTGGGTTAGTGCGTAGGTCTTTCACATAGTAGCAGCAAATTTCTGGAAAACAAGTTTTAAGCTAAAAATTTAAACTCAAATTTGGTTTTATGCTTTTTAGAAATAAATCCTATGATATAGAATTTTTGTTTATATTGCATTTAATAATATATAAAAAAATATAGTATATTGTACAATATGAAAATTATACATATCTAAGCAAATAAAATTAGACATATAGCTGCTGTTTAGGATCACTGATTTATATAAAGTGAATATAGTCATGTGACACACAGAAATATATTGATTAAAATTTCCATTGATTATTAAAATTAATTATTTAAGAACTGAAACTCCAGCATACACACATTATTTGAATCCCAAGTTATTTTTAAACATCAAAAAGTGATTTTTGTTCTACTATAAATTTTAATGGGAAAAAAAAGCTTATGTATATTTTACTAGCTGTAGTTCTTGATATATTATTGTGATTTATTAAATAAAGCTTATTACAATAGTTATGTAAATAAAAATATAAATACATATTGGCTGAGGTATAATTTATAAGTAAAATATGAGGTGTTTACACCATTTATTCTTATACTAGCTGACCGGTGCACAAAAATTTGTGCACTCGGTGGGGGAGAGGTGGTCCCTCAGCCCGGCGTGTGCCCTCTCATAGTCTGGGACCCTTTGGGGGATAACGACCTGCTGGCTTAGGCCTGCTCCTGGGTGGCAGAGGGCAGGCCCAATCCCTAGGTGCAGCCCCTGGTTGGGCTCAGAGCAGGGCCGATTGGGGAGTTGGGGCGCCACCCCCTGTCATACACGGAGCAGGGCGGATCGGGAGGTTGCGATGCCACCCTCAGTCAGGCTCAGGCCAATTGGGAGGTTGGGGTACCGCACCCTGTCACACATAGAGCCACAAGGCGATCAGGGGGTTGGAGAGCTACCCCCTGTCAGGCACAGAACAGGGTTGATCAGGGGGTTGGGGCACCTTCCCCGTCACGAACAGAGCAGGGTGGATAGGGAGGTTGTGGCCCCACCCCCTGTCACACACAGAGCCGCAGGGCGATCAGGGGGTTTGGGCGCTGCCCCCTGTCACGCTGATCCTGGTGCCGGGAGGCCTCGCAGCTCTGCTGATCCTGGTGCTGGCAGGCATGTTACCCTTTTACTATATATGGCCTTTGTTTACCTTCTGTATTTGAAACAATGTTGCGATCCTGCTGGCTGAAGCCCGGCGGACTAAAGCAGGTTTCTGGGGTTTTGTTTAGCTTCTATATTTGTTACATAGTTGCTTAGACTGCAAGCTCAGATGCCGGCAGCAGCAGGTGGGGAACGTTGGAGTCCTCCGTCACTGAAGCAAGCAAGCCTCATGTTCACTTCAAGCTACCTGGCTGCCAGCCGCCATCTTGGCTAGCAGTTAATTTGCATATTGCCCTGATTAGCCAATGGGAAGGGTAGCAGACGTATGGCTAATTACCTTTTTCTCTTTTATTAGATAGGATGAAAAGTATTTACAATTAAATAAAACTAAAACTATTAACATTACTTATACATTTCACATCAAAGTATAGATTATAAATAGTTAGAGCTATATAAAATAAATAAATCTATTGAAATCATGTGTTAAACAAAACTCCATTTACAAATTCATTTATTCTCTTTCAAGAAATAAAATTTATAGTTTGGAAAGTTGATAGGATAGAAGGGATCAAGGGCGTTGGGAAGGATATGTCTGTAGTATTTTAAACAATAAAGATAATTTTTTAAAATGATTTGTGGCTAAGTTCCCATGAATATCCATAAATACTACACACATGATAAAATTTAGTTAGCTAGAGTATGGAGCTAAAAGTAATTCATAAAGTTATTTCTATTGCTAAATAAATTCTGATTTGCAGTCCAGAGTTAAGGAAACCCATTTCATGCTGTCTACAAAAAATGCAGGGAAGGAAAAGACAATTATTTCACAATTATAATCACCAGAGATTTCCAAAATGGATAGAAATAGAAAATCTGAAGAGACTAGTTACTACTATGGATATTGAGTCAGTAATTAAAAATCTCCCAGCAAACAAAGCCAAAAACCAGATGGCTTCATTAGTGAATTCTACCAAACATTTAAAGCAGAAATAATACCAATTCTCCAACTTTTTTTTTTTTAAAAAAGAGTGAATACTTTCAGATTTTTTAATGAACCCAACATTATACTGATGTCAAACCCAATCAAGGACACTACAAGAAAATAACATTTATAGGCTAGCATCTATGATGAGCATAAATGCAAAATTCTTCAACAAAATATTAGCAAACTAAATTCAAAAACACATAAAAAGGATCATATACCATGAACAGGTAGGATTTATTACAGATATTTAAGATTGGTTCCACATCTGGTAATCCATCAATATGATTTTTTTAATAAATGAAGGATAATACTCATATTATCTTTCAATAGAAGCAGTAAAAGCATTTGACCAAATTCAACATGTACCTCAACATATTAAAGACTGTAATATGACAGGCACACAGCTAACATCATACTTAATGGTGAAACAATCAAAGCTTTTCCTCTAAGATGAAAAACAAGACAAACATGCCCACTCTTATCACTTTTATTTAAAACTAGAGGCCTGGTGCACAAATTCGTGCACCAGTGGGGTCCCTTGGCCTGGCCTATAGGATCGGGCCAAAACTGGCTCTCTGACATCCCCCAAGGGGACCCAGATTGTGAGAGGGTGCAGGCCAGGCTGAGGGACCCCATGGGTGCACAATCATGGCCAGGAAAAGACATGGGAGGTGGCCAGCTGGGGAGGGACCGTGATACAGCTCCAGGGGACTGTGGAAGGGCTTCAGGGCATGTCTGGCCCATCTCGCTCAGTCCCAATCGGCCAGACCCCAGCAGCAAGCTAACCTCCTGGTTGGGGCATCTGCCACCTGGTGGTCAGTGCACCTGGTCTACCAGTCAACTGTCTGCCCCTGGTGGTCAGTGCACATCATAGCAAGCAGTTGCGTGTCCTTAGCATATCATCAGCATAATATGCTTTGATTGGTTGAATTGCCAACCAGTCGAGTGGACACTTAGCATATTAGGCTTTTATTATATAGGACTAGAGGCCCGGTGCACAAAAATTTGTGCACTCGGGGGAAGGGGGTCCTTCAGCCTGGCCTGTGCCCTCTAGCAGTCTGGTGCCCCTCGGGAGATAACGACCTGCTGGCTTAGGCCTGCTCCCGGGTGGCAGAGGGCAGGCCCAATCCCTAGGTGCAGCCCCTGGTCGGGCTCAGAGCAGGGCCGATTGGGGAGTTGGGGCACCGACCCGTCATGCACAGAGCAGGGCCCATCAGGGGGTGGGGCATCGCCCTCTATCACCCACAGAGCAGGGCCGATCAGGGGGTTGGGGCGCTGCCACTCTCACACTTAGGGCAGGGCTGATGGGGAGGTTATGGCTCTACCCCGTCACACACAGAGCAGGCCCCGTGGGGTGGGGGGTTGGGGCGCTGGACCCTGTCACACACAGAGCCGCAGGGCGATCAGGGGTGTTGGGCGCTGTCCCCTGTCACGCTGATCCCGGTGCTGGGAGGCATATACCCTTTTACTATATAGGGTAGAGGCCTGGTGCATGGGTGGGTGCCGGCTGGTTTTCCCTGAACAGAGGCCTGGATCAGGATGGGAGTCCCCACGGTGGTGCCTGGCCAGCCTGGGTGAGGGGATGATGGCTGTTTGCAGCTGATCACACACCCTTCAGGGAGCGGGTCCCCACTGGGGTGCCCAGCCAGCCTGGGTGAGGGGCTGAGGGCTGTTTTCAGGCTGGTGGGTGACTGCAGCTCCCAACCGCTCCTTTTTTTTTTTTTTTTTTTCTGGGCCAGCATTAGCTTTGAGGCTTGGCTCCAGCTCTTAGGCCTCCGCTGGTGAAAGTAGGTTTCTGGCCTTTGCTTACAATGTTGCGATCCTGCTGGCTGAAGCCAGCGGACTAAAGCAGGTTTCTGCGGTTTTGTTTAGTTTCTATATTTGTTACATAGTTGCTTAGAGTTGCAGCTCAGAGGCCTGCAGCGGCAGGCTGGAATGTTGGAGTCACTGAAGCAAGCAAGCCTCATGTTAGTTTCAAGCTGCCTGGCTGTCGGCTGCCATCTTGGCTGGCAGTTAATTTGCATATTGCCCTGATTAGCCAATGGGAAGGGTAGCGGTTGTATGCCCATTACCATGTTTCTCTTTTATTAGATAGGATAGTACTGGAAGTCCTAGGTCGGGCAATTGGGCATAAAAAAAATAAAAGAAAATCAAATCAGAAAAATAAAGTAAAATTGACTGTATTTATACATGACATGAATTATTTGTAGAAAACCCTAAAGACTACACCAAAGAAACTGTTAAAAGTATAAACTCTTTCAATAAAGTTACATAATATAAAATCAATATACAAAAAAATTTGTTTCTCTATACACCACCAACAATCAGAAATTGAAATTAATTAAAGAATACAATTTACAACATCAAAAATATAAAATACCAAGCAATAAATTTAAACAAATAGGTTAAAAATCTATACACTAAAAATGTTAAGATATTACTGAACACAATTGAAAAGGACACAGATAAAAGAAAAGATATTCCAAATTAACTAATTGGAATAATTAATATTTTTAAAATATCCTTACTACCCAAAGCTACCTTCAGATTTAATATAGAGTCCCTACTGAAATTACATAAGCATTTTTTACAGAAATAGGAAAAGAAATCTTACTAATAAAAGCCTAGGCGGTCCTCATGCCATCACATCACGCCATCACAAGATGGCTGCACCCACAGCAGAGGCAGGGTTCCCATAACATAAGATGGCTGCGCCCACAGTGGAGGCGGGGTGCCGAAACCTGAGGCTGCGTGGGGCCAGCCTGGGGTGGGGGACCTAAGGCTGCGCCCCACCCCCAACCCTGCGGGGCTTGATGTAGGACCTCAGGCCGCACCCCTGACCCCGGCTCCGGGCAGGGGAAACTGAAGCCGCACCCCCCTTGCCCCAGCGCCTGGCCAGGGGACCTCAGACCATATCCCCCACCCAGCGGGGCTTGACTGGGGATCCCAGGCTGTGCCCTGCACCTGGCAGGGCTTGATGGTGGACCTCAGGCCATGCCCCCAACCCCAGCACTGGGCTGGGGGACCTGAGGCTGTGCCCCCCTGCCCAGCAGGGCTTGATGGGGGATCTGAGGCTGCGCCCCAATATCCTGCGGGGCTTGACGGGGGTGGGGCCAGCCAGGTCTGGATCTCGCCCAATGGGGTTGAGGCCAGCTGGGTCTGGGTCTTTTAGATAAAAAACAAACATAGAGGGGTAAGCTCTTTGACATTGATCTTGGCAGTGATATTTTAGAGTTGACATCAAAAGCAGCAGAAACAAAGCAAAAATTAACAAGTGAGACTACATCAAGTTAAAAAGCTTCTACACAACAAAGGAATCCATCAAGAAAATGATAATGTAACTTGTGAAATGGGTGAAAATATTTTCAATCTACATGTCTAATTAAGAGTTTAATACCCAAAATATACAAAAAACTTACAAGTCAATAGCAGAAAACAGCTAAACAGTTTAAAATTAGACAAAATACCTAAATAGACATTTTCCAAAGAAGATATACAGCCAAGAAGTTCATGAAAAGATTCTCAACATCATTAGTCAACAGGAAAATGCATATGAAAATCACAATGAAATATCACCTCATACCTGTTAGAATGGCTATTAAAAAAAAAAACAAGAAATAATCAGTGTTGGCAAGAATGAAGAGAAAATTTAGCTCTTGCACATTATTGGTGGGAATGGCAATTCATGCAAAACCCTTAGGAAAACAATACGGAGATCCCACAAAATATTAAATAACCAACTATCACATGATCCAGCAATCTCTCTTTGGGTATATAACCAAAGAAAAAAAAATCATTATCGTGAAGAAATATTTGTACCCCCATGTTGATATCATTCGTATTACCAATAGTCAATATATGAATGGATCAACAAAATGTGGTACATTTATACGATGGGTTATTTAGCTGTAAAAAAAGAAGAAAATCTTGTCATTTGCCACTACATGGATGAACCTAGAGAACATCTAGCTAAGTGAAACAAACCAGACAGGGAAAAACAAGTACCAGTGGTATCAGACATATGTGAATCTGAAAATAATGATAAATAATAATAATAATAACAATAAATAATATTATTATAACTGTTATAATAATAACATGTTTTAAGTACGATCATAGAAACTGGTAGTACAAAATAGGTTTCCACAGCTGGGGAGTAGAGTAACTAGAGGTTGTGAATTGATACAGGAAAATAAAAATAAAACGCCATGCCTTACCAATATGCTATTATCCATCTGGAATAATTGAAATAATTTAAAAATACAAAAATAAGAGGTTTAAGATATTTATAATTCAATGTATTCATGTACTTATAAGTCAGAATTTGCTAAGTCTGGGGAAATTACTGGGGTTATATAGAAGAAAAAACTGTAAAATATGTCTACTTAATATAAACATATATATATTTATTAGAGTAAATACATATAACTTAGACATACATAAAAATCTTATGGTTATTAAAGGAAAGTCAACTACATAAAAGGGCAACATTTAGGACTCGTATAGTGTGGTGAAATTTATTTTCTTAAGGTCTCTTCTGCCTACAAACACATAAATAATGAAGGGCAGAAGAAAAGAGAAAGGGGGAGAGAGGAGAAGGAGGACAAGGAGAAGGGGGTAGGGGAGGGAAGAGAAAATGGATTATCAAGATTCAATACATAAATAAAAGATAGACAAATAACCTCACTAAAATCTCCAGGAGTAAGGGCAGGGGCTGCTGAGATAAATTAAAATCTATGCAGGATGATTTTGCAAAATTAGACATCTAGCATTGCCTTTTGAAAAAAAAAATACACACACACACACACACACACACTGGAGCTAAGAGAAACAAGAAATAGATATAGATCTCGAGGAGTTTGGATGATTAAATTGGTGTTCTATCTTTCATGTTTCCAAAAGCCTTTATTTTTTCTAGTTCTCATAACATTGTTGGATTTATAGATAAGATCAAAGAAATACATCAATACTTTTTTTTTCTTTTTGGTTAAAGTATAGTTACTTATAAGGGTTTTCCCCATCCTGTCAGTAGAGCCAGGCCATATTTTGGGCTTGCTCTCTGACAAACTGCGCCTTTCTCTTTTCTCTCCCACTGAAAAGGCACGTGCCTGCTTTAGAGCAGGAGCCCATGCCCCTTTCACAACTTCCTTAGGAGCCCAGTCAGTGCCTTGTTTTCTCCTCATGCCAACAGGTAACGTTTTCTTTATTTCCTCCTTTGTTTAAGAAGCTTTTCTTCCTGTGTTTAGCATTTGAGCCTGCTCCAAAAGAGTGTGCTGCCTCTTCCTACACCCAAAGTCAACTACTAATTGAAGTATTAAATTCAAAAATAAATGAATCCACTTCTTTGAAGAATTTTTGAAGGTTTGGGCTTCATATACCAAAGTGAAAATGGAATTCAGAAGTTCACAATTCCTTATTTTTACCAGTCCTGGAACTGTTGAAATGATTTGTAACACTGTTGACATGAAGCTAAAGCTGGACATTTCATCTATAGTATTTACTTTTTCCACTTGTATAAGATAAGGTGACTATACTTCACATTATAGAACTTTACAAAAAGAATGAAAAAAAAAAACACTAGAAAATACTTTTCCACTGGCACATAAAGGCTCATCTATCTCATTTTACTGATTTTTAAAACAATAAAAAGTGTTTTGTTTCTGTGAGTCAATCATTCATAAAATAAAATAGACTAAAACTGCTAAGGGAGCAAGACTTCCATTCTGGGTTTCTAGTTCATTCTGATTTAGTAACATAAATTCTGCCTTTGGTCACATTTATATCTTTCTTCCTTGGTTTCATACCCAAGGAAAGCTATTTTCACCTTTCTGTGGAGGGTGTGGAAGTTTTAATCCTGACATGAGTAATACAACACTAGGCTAGCTCTCAGGCAACTCTCTGTAACTGTAATCATCCTTCTGATATTTCTCCACACAACTCTTCAAACTAAAGATGTTCAGAGGGTCTTTGTGAAGAGCAAATTAGATGATATGTACTAACGACAAAGAAAAATGTTGAATTGTCACAACGATGTAAGATATTTGAATATTAAAATGTAATCTTCCTTCAAAATATACCTTTTGATTTTCAGTGTTTCAACATCGCAAATATTTCATGAACCAGACACTGTCTTTTGTATGTTTGTTTTTGTGCTCAGTTTCCAAGCTAATGAAGTAAGATAGCTTGACTGACTTCAAATGTATGTTTTTCTCATACAGCAACATCCTTTTGATTTGCTTTCTTTTGGCAAAACAGAATGTACCATGAACTATTAACCTGAGTCTCTCTGCTTCAAAAAATTTTCTGTTAACAATTCCTTTTAAAAGAAGTTAATCATGAAAATAAAAGCCTTACCAATAATTACCTACCATCTTGTTTTCGTAATGTACTTAAATATTTATACTTCTACTCCCACATTAAACTAATCAAATGAGAAATACTGCTAAAGAAATTGCCTTATAAATAATGGTTGCCCAGTAAGATGATAATCTACTTTTCGATGCCTCTGTAATTTTCTAACCAAATAGGTTTTTATTGCGTTGCAAAATACTAGCAGATTACAAGTGACATGAAAAATGTGTCAGCACATATAAATGCAGGCTGGTACTAATGACTATTATTCATTATATTATTGATTCCCAAGAGATTCTGTTTACAGAAAGCAATGTTTGAACCAAAGATAAATATATGTTTGAAAAATATAAACCCCCTTTTCATTCTTTCATTAATCCTAGTCTTTTATAATAATAAGAAAACTAATTTTATTTAGAAGTTACTATTGGTTTAGATTTGTGTAAGTACGTATAGACAAGTTTGAATCAATTAATTTAGGTAAATTTTCTATTATTATTAGATCTTCCTTTAGAAAAAAATTGGGTTATTGTGATCAAATGGAATTATAGAATTATATATTTGAAAAGATTGATGAGTTCATCTAAATGTTTGATTGTTTTATTAGTACGTAGCCACCATAATGCATCCACAGTATAGATATCATTATGAATGTTTAGTTTTTTCTTCCCTCAGTTAACCTAGTTTCTTTACATATATAAAAATATTTTTCAGAAATAGCATGGATGTTTGCCTTAATAAAGCAAACAAAGCATTGCTCTTTCTCTGCTATAACAATTTCTAAACTTTTTGATGCTACAACTTATATATAACCTATAATAAAGACGATCATTCAAAACTCTTGAACTTATATTGTTAAATATGTACAATGTGGGCTTATTGGAAAATACTGCACCTGGAAAATATCTAGGAAAACTGAAAAAAATTACTGACTACCTTATTGTTACAGTGAATATATCTAGTTCATAAAAAAAGCCAGAATATCACCAAAAGTATACATATTTTCGTGACCTGTGAAGGTATTTTAAGTGTTTATAGGGATACCTGGGAGTTAAATTCTCAGAAAGACATCTCTGGCTACACCACAGTCCCTATTTTCTCAACCAGAGGCGAGCACTACCTCCTCCAGCAATTTTTATCTCAGTAAATATGTGAGAGGTGTAGGGACCCAGCGGTGTCCTGTTAGTACTCTTATCTACTTGTCTTCCAGTCTCAAACGTAGAGAGTTCCTCTCAAGAAATTTGCCTGTAATTGTGAGAAGCTGAGATTGCCTAGTAGGGCCTAGATTATGAAGTAGATGGTGACAGGAGAGAATCCTTATTACTACTAAAGAATTCTTTAAGTTGTTCATTATTATATGTGCCACCCAGTCTGATGTATTTTGTAATGGCAACCTTACCTGATAAATACAGTAATTTAAAGAATAGTATGTTCTGTGACTATGAACATTAAAAAGTGGCACTGAGATTGTCCATTTACATTGAGTTATTTATTGCTTGTACAAGTTATCTCATGAATGAACACCATATTTAAACAGAGATGGTTGATCAGCTGTAAAGGGCTCTCAAGAATAGATATTTACATAGGTTAGGGTTCAACCTTTAACTTCAAAAATCTGTAATAATATTCAGAGTATCACATTGTTCTACAGTCTTCCACACTTAAGCATTAAATCATAATGATAAAATAAATTGACTTAGAGAAATGAAGATAAATAGAACACAATTCCTTCTGACCAAGGCTCAGAGAATGGGGGAAAGTGGTGATGAACTATAATCCAACATAGTTTTGGTTGGATTATACAACATAAGTGTGAATGACTATAGATGTCTTCTGATGAAGAACTACTGGGACACAGGAAAGATGGATGAACTTTTTAACATAGAGTTGTCAAGTTGGGATATTTGAATAGGACCTAGGGAAACTTTTAACTTTCTGAAATATATTATTACTTTGGGTGGTTATTTGTGTAGAAGTGGGGAAAAAAATTAGAAGTGGCAGAAACTCAATTCAAATTAGCTAATACAAAAAGGGTATTTATTTTAATGATAGTGGAATAGAAAGAAAGATCCAGGGGTCCTCAAACTTTTTAAACAGGGGGCCAGTTCACTGTCCTTCAGGCCGTTTGAGGGCCAGACTATAGTTTAGAAAAAAACTATGAATAAATTCCTATGCACACTGCACATATCTTATTTTGAAGTAAAAAAACAAAACGGGAACAAATACAATATTTGTATTTGCATGTGGCCCACAGGCTGTAGTTTGAGGACCCCTTGATTAAACACTTAATCCATGGGAAGGAAAAGAATGCAGCTAAACCCAAGGAAATACTTAAATAAGTATTGTTCTCACACATTTCCACAATTCTCTTTCAACCATTCATTATTCTACATCACAATATATTTCCTTTTATTTCAGAATGTTTCCCAGAAAAGTATGGAAAATAAACAGCTTAAGAGTTTTTCATTTTAAAGAATAAAGAAACATTTTCTTGCTCTCTTTGAAAAGTTGAGGAAGCATTTTTCATATAAAGTTCCCACTTCTAGTAATATAGCCCAAGAAACTAGAAACAGCAATCAGAAAGGATATATGCACCCCTATGTTCATAGCAGCACAATTTACCATAGCTAAGATTTGGAAACAGCCTAAGTGCCCAGCAGTAGATGAGTGGATTAAAAACTGTGGTACATCTACACAATGGAATACTACACTGCTGTAAAAAAGAAGGAATTCTTACCATTTGCAACAGCATGGATGGAACTGGAGAGCATTATGCTAAGTGAAATAAGCCAGTCAGAGAAAGATAAATAGAGAAAGATAAATAGAGAAAGATAAAAATTCCACATGATCTCACTCATTTATGGAATATAATGAACAATATAAACTGATAAACAAAATCAGATCCAGAGACAGAGCAGCATAGATCAGACCATCAAACCTCAGAGGGAAGGAAGGAAAGGGTGGGGATAAGGGGGAGAGATCAACCAAAGGACTTGTACGCATACATATAAGCCTAACCAATGGACACTGACACCAGGGGAGTGAGGGCATGAGTGGGGGGTGGGAGGGCAATGGGAGGATAAGGACACATATGTAATACCTTAGTCAATAGAGAAATTAAAAAATATATATCCAAAGGAAAATAAAATAAAGTTCACAGGCATCCCTAAGGTTTGCTCCACATTATCTTCAAATAATGTACTAGAAGCAGAATTTTCAATGAAATTGAACATTATCAAAGCCCTTAATCTTGAAAATGGGTGTGAATGAAATTTAATGGCTTCAAGTTTGGGCCAGAATATAGGTTGATTTAGGGCTAAAAGGAAAGAAATTAACTGAGCAGCACAGCAACATGAAAATGAAGGGTAGCTTCATTCATAGCTTCACAAATATATCCACTCCCATCACCAAGATCCAAGAGAGAATTTCTTTAAAACAATTCATACTGAATAATGCAATTTATCCAAAGAATAAAAACCCATGTTTTAGTGAATTTGGTAATACAACACCTGGTATTTGTATAATGATTTACACATTTCCATAGCTTTCAAATTTAAAATTTCATGTACACATGGAAATAAATCACAAAAGCTTCATATATGTGATTATGCATGTCTCTTTAAATAAATACAACTGCAGTTAATAATTAAAAATATTAAGATAATCATTTGGAAGTATCCAAAATAAGCTGTGGTAAATAAGCTACTATATTAAGAATTATAGTTAAGCCCTGGCCAACATGGAGCAGTGGTTAGAGCATTGACTCATGCATCAGAGGGTCACAGGTTCAATTCCCAGTCAAGGGCAGGTTCGATCCCTGGGCCTGGTCTCCCTGGGCCTGGTCTGGGTGCAACTAATCGATGTGTTTTTCTCACATAGATTTCTCTCTCTCTCTCTCTCTCTCTCTCTCTCTTTCTCTCTCTCTCCCCCTCACCCCTTTACACTCTCTCTAAAAAAATTTAATGGAAAAAGTATCCTCAGGTGAGGATTAACCAAAAAAATTTATAGTTAATTCAAGAACTGCATTCAAGGACATACTTATTGTCACAGACATGCTTGTAATAAGAAAGTACACAGAAAGACACCCCTGGCTACACCACAGTCCCTATTTTCTCAGAGCAAAGGAAAGGTCAACTTCAGCACATCAGTTGAAAATAGATGGAGAAATGCAATAAGGTTTGGCATCAGATCAATAGCTTTAGGGGCCAGATAATTCTAGAATAAATATTTCCAGTAATCACAAATTCTGACATGAGTACAAGCTGGTCAGTGTTAGGATCATAGTTCAATGCATAAGGATGGATTAAGACTGCTTTTAAATGCAGTATGACTTGCATATATATTGAAATGAGTGGGAATTTAATGGGAATTCTTGAGTACTGCTTTACATAAAATCATTCAGTAAGCAATAAAAGGAACATTTTTCTATCAAACAATTAGATTATTTTCTATGTCAATACTTTAAAACTGGATGACTAAATTGCTGCTAAGAGATGGAAAACAATTTCCTAATTTCTACAGTACTTTTAAGTTAGGCAATTCCTGCTTTCAGTTATTAGAAATTGGAATCTGGTTCTCAGTTTTAATAGCCCCGAGTTTCAATGTTATCACACAGTAACTTCAAAAATTTTACTGTTGATCTGGTTATATAATTGATTTATACTGATATATACAATTTTCAGCAAATCCAGAATATATAAAAATTTATCATTTTAACTAAAGAAAGATTACATTAAAAAATGATGTTAAATGTATAAAATAAAACAGTGACAGGATTAAGAACTACAAATTGGTAGTTACAGAATAGTTATGAGATGTAAATTACAGCATAGGGAATGTAGCCAATAATATTGTAGTAACTACGTATAGGTCAGGTACTTGAAATATTGGGGGACCATTCTGTAAAGTGCATGATTCTCTAACCATTATTCTAAACATCTGAAACTAATACAGAATAATATTAAATATAAACCGTAATTGAAAATAAACAAATAAAGGTTTGGAAGCTTATACCTATTAATTGGCTTTTGTATATCTCAGCGTAATCCTTTCTAAGTGCAGATTCAAAAATAATAAGTCAGCTTAAAATCCTTCAAAATTCTGTAATGCTCTAAGAAATATTGGCCCAAACCTTTGGCCAGTTGATTAGGTTTAGAGTTTGTGATGATTTCCAAATAGATAACCAAAGTGTTAAACTTAAACACTTAAATGATCCCATTTTTAATCTAATAACCTGTAGATCAGATACAAGAACTTTAGTTTTCTTTCTGGACTGTGGCTATGATTGCATATAAAAAATTGTTCTTGATTTCTTTTTTAAAAAATGTTTTGTTGATTTTTAGATAGAAAGGAAGGAAAGGGAGAGAGAGATAGAAACATTGATGAGACATCTATTGGCTGCCTCCTGCATGCCCCCTGCTGGGAATCGATCCCACAATTTGGGCATATGCTCTGATTGGGAATGGAACACCAGACTTCTTGGCCCATGAGAAGATGCTCAATCCACTGAGCACACCAGCTGGGCTGATTTCAGCTACTCAGATAATAAGATGATGTCTTACAAGAAAATTATATCAAAAGAAGCTAAGTTTCCCCTCAAGAAGTAAAATCTGAAGAGTTAGTTGGTTAAATTGTATGGTGTAGTCAACTCATGAGTAAATAATATAAAAGAACAATAGAATGAAACAGTGATTCAAAACTAGGGACATCATACATTTCACAATTAAGCAATAAATACATTATTTGTTTTACGAAGCTTTCTACTTACACTCAGTGATAGCTTTATCCTATAATTTTTAGTCCATTTACCCTAGTAATCTAGAAAGAAAGGGATGTGTAAACACTGCCTTTTGTAAGTCAAAAGCCATCCATGTTTTGTTTTTGTATATAGTTCTTCATTCCTTAAGGTACAGGTCATGTCATTTTCTCAGAAAGGCCTTCTCTAATTCTTCTACGTAGAGAAGCATCTACCTTTGTCACTCGCTACCACATTCACCTGTTCATTTTATCTTACAGTTTTCTTTTTCTTTTTCTTTTTGTTATTTATTATTCATCTTTCATCGTCTTCTATGTATGTACAGTTCATGACAGAAGAATCCTTTATGTTCACATTCATCATTTAATTCCTAACATCTGAAATATAGAGCCTGCCTGCCACATAGTGATTTTTCAATAATAATAATAATAATAATTTATTGGGAAATTATTGGGAAAAGCATCAGGGGATTTGAAATATGGGTATCTGAGTTTGACTGACTATTACCAAAGAAGGAAATACAGTGTTTGGGGAAAGGAAATTAATTATCCCCAACCCATGCTTATATTTTGGGGCAAATTTTCTCAAATATTATCTTCTTAAGAGTGTAGGAAGGAATTAATGCCCATCATTAGTGACAGTGAGGCTCCTTAAAATGGACAAGGATCTGTAGGGCGAACTACAGCTGTAAATGAGGAAATCTGCTATTAATGTTAACATCATGCTAATATCATTGTAGCCACAGGTGGATATGATATGATATGAAGGCACTCTTAAATATTAATTTTGGCATCTAATTTAAATAAAAGTAAGATAATTCTAAGGCTTGTTAATAATTTTATTCACTGAATATTTCTGCCCATTCTAATTATGATATTTAAAAATCACATACAGATTTTAAATTGCATTATTTAAGTGAATTGTTCCCTATTAGAACACCGATAAAATGTTCAAAATTCTTTTTCTCAGAAGAAGTAATGAGTAGAATCAGAAATGCCTCTTTATGTTGGGTACAGACCTTCCAAACAGAGATGAATTAGTCTCCCTGCTATCTGGTCCCTGGGCTCTATTTAAAATGATCAAATGTACTCATGATCATAGAAAATCTCCAGTGAAGTTTTGTAGTCCATCAGTGCAAAAATCAGCATTTTTTTCAATTAGCATAAAAGACTGAGTGGCTGCATAAATTTATCTAATAAGAAAAAAATGGCTGAATTAGCAAGCAGGCTGGTCTCTAGTGGGGAAACCAGATCAGTAGATGATATTAACTTCTTTTTTTTCTATTTTATATCACTGCAAAGTGAATTGAATAAGTGAATTGAGATACTGAAACAAAACAATGCTAAAGGTATTTGTCTTATGAAATTGAAAATTGGAATGTATCTGAATGATACTTATTCTTTCTCTTACCTTGAATATGCTATAATATAGACTGCGCTTCTATGCACTATATTAAGAACTGAGATTTATTGGGAAAAGCACCAGGGGATTTGGAATAAGGGTACCTGAGTTAGACTGACTATTACCAATGCCAGGTCCACATAGTTACATTGTACATGCAATCCTGGTAGGTTTACAAAGGCAATTTAATAATTCCATCTTAAATGTAATATCCAGAAGACTTTATAAGTGGTGCTAAAACTATAGCTACTATACTATGTCCGTAACTTACACTTATATAGATTTGAAAACTACTGTCCTGAATAGTTGCTTTTTAAGGAAATAACAAATGAGAAACTTTTATTTTGTCCACCTTTCTCTTTGCCCAACTAATAAAATTCACAAGCAACTTTTTTTTTTGCACTACCATTAATAGCCCTCTAAGTTTCATAACGAATCCCCATTTTTCTCCTATTTCCTTTCCACAATACCCAGAAAATTTTCTCCCTCAGTTGTTTCTTACTAGTTCTCTACCTAGGCTCCTTATATTTCCATCCCACTGAGAAATGCAAATTTCTTGTTATCTTTATTCACTCCTCTTTTACTCTAGATTAGATCGGGAATACTTCCATACAAAGAATACAGTGATCCGATCAATACACAGGAGACTCAGCAGTGGACAGTAGGCACACTTCTTCTGGTAGGACTCTCCAGGGAGTTTGGCAGCACAGAGTCATGGAGGCATTGCAAGAGAAGCAATGTATGAGAACATAATGTATACAGGAAATTAGAGATTTGGGCAGAACTATGAATCATGAAATCATTATAATAGCATGGAAAGTCACTTGAACAGAGTTAGCACCTGAGAGATTTTACAGGAGCTGTAGTGAGCCAATCACAACATCTGGACATAGAATCAACGCCATGCCTGGTGGAAGAGGTGGACAATGAGATTAATTTAAATAGATAAAATAGATGAGGAAGATATAAAATATTTTTATATATCTGATTCTAGAATTAGGACATAATGTAAAGCCTTAAGCAAAAGGATTAAGTCACATTTGAGGGTACAATTAGAGATCAGTGTCAGAGTAAAATTATAAGCAAACCTGATCAAATCAGGTTAAATACTGAATTAGTGGGTTATTGATATACCATAAGGCTCATCCAAATCTATATGTATAAGTAAACAAGTATTGGTTCATTCTCTGACTGGCTTATTTCTCTTAGCAAAAAAATCTCCAAGTCCATCCATGCTGCCACAAACAGTAAGATTTCCTTCATTTTTACTGCTGTATAGTATTCCACTGTGTGAGTGTGTGTTTTTTTGTTTGTTTTTATCCACTCATCTACTAATGGGCACTTGGGCTATTTTCAGATTTTGACTATTGTAAATAATACTGCAATAAACATAAGAGTGCATCCATTCTTTTAAATTTGTGTTTTGGGATCTTAAGATATATTCCCAGAATTGAGATTGCTGGGTCATAAGGCAGTTCCATTTAATTTTTTTTTGAGGAAACTCCATATTGTTTTTCACAGTGGCTAAAATAACCCAGCCAGAGAAAGACACATACATATGATCTCCCTTTATGTGGAATCTAATGAGCAAAATAAACTGATAAATAAAATTAGTACAGAAACATGGATATATGTCAGACGGAGGGGCCGGATGAAAGAATGTGAAGGGATTAGCCAACACACACACAGACACACACACACACAGAGACACACACACAAACACACACAGAGACAATAGAGTAGTGATAGAGAGTAGAGAGAAAGGGGTATTGCTGGTGGAAGTGGACAAAGGTGAGGGGGATGGCAATGGAAAGAAACTTTGCTTGGGACAATGAGTGTATGATTCAGTGTGAAGATCATGTTTCATTGAATTGACACTTAAAATCTGTTTTGTGAAACAATGTCACCCCAATAAATTCAATTACAAATGATTGGTTCAATACAGTTTGTACATGCCTTTATATCAGCCTTCACATTTTTATTTCCTTAACCCTGATAATTCCAACACACCCCTGTGGTACAATATTTTATACTGTAAGCCCAGTGCACAAAATTCGTGCATGGGGTCAGGGGAGGGGGGGTGGTCCCTCAGCCCAGCCTGCACCCTCTCACAATCTGGGACTGCTTGCTCCTACCCACTCACCTGCCTGCCTGCCTGATCGCCCCTAACCACCACTGCCTTGGCCTCCACTTCAGCAGCTTTATCTAGCTAAAGGAAGAAGAAAAAAGGCCTAGGGTAAGTATAATTTGTAGTTGAAGTTAAGTATTGCAAGTCAGGGACAGAGAAAAATTCCTGAAATAACAAAAGCTATTGTGCAAATAGTTCCAGAAAATTGCATTATATCCAACAGAAATGAAACAGATATAAGTAAAAATGACAAAGGGAAGGGGTTAGATTTACTTTTATGAGATGTTCTCTCTTAGGTCTGACTACAGTTGTCCTTCTATTGTTTTCTCCAGATTAAATTCTGTATTAATCTGAGTTTACTTTCAGGATGAAGAAACTCCTGAAGTTCTAAGCAGAGAGGGACTTTACACATGAATTTGGTTCTTTCAGAATTATTAAATGGATTGAAGAAAGTTGAGCCAACCACAGAATTCTGAAAAGGTGTTTTCCTGAGGCAATCAATAAGGAATGAAAAATGAAGGAGGGTTGGCACGATGTATCAGAGATAATTCAGTTAGAAAACAGAAACTATAGTAGCTATTTCAAAAGAGAGGATTTTATATAAGAAGTTGATTAAACAGATGTTGAAGAGTTTAATTGGCAAATGAGAAGGAATGAATGTAGGGGTAATAAATGAAGAAATGGGTATTGCATTTAGAAATGGGAAAAAATATTGAGATTTTCAAAACCTAGAGATCAAGAGTGCAATCCACATAGATTTGGGAATGAGATATAAGAAGATGAAGTGCCACCCGGCTACTCTGGTAACTCAGGGCTAGGCAAGTAAGGTCTTGTGTACAATAACTCAGACCTCAGAGCAAGGTGTGCTACTTAGTATCTCAGAGGGTCAAACTAAAGGTCCCATAGGGCCAGGGAGGAAACTTCCCCAGGAGATGGGATTTATACAGAGGAGGGGTTTTGTAGAGCTAGAAGTCAGTCTAGTCCTGCTAAGCCCCTGGAAGAGAGAAAAGGGTGATGAGGATGGTTCGGAAAGAGCAAATATTAATTACAATGTAATTTGTTAAAACGGATTGGTCTCAGTCCTTTGAGAGCTTACAATAAATATGATAAAATATACATTTAATAAATTATTGATTCATAATACATTGTTATGAATCAATGATAAATTCTACCACTGATTATATTATAACTGAGGAACTTATGTATGTGCATATATGCATAACCCATGGACACAGACAATAGTGTGGTAAAGGCCTGGGAGGGGGCGTGCAGGGTGGAGGGGGTCAATGGGAGGAAAAACAAAGGAGACATTTTTAATACTTTCAACAATAAAGATAATTAAAATCAATCAATCAATCAATAAATAAATAAGTAAATAAATAGATTTACATCTCAAAGGGGCCAAGAAAGAATTCACCATTACAAGTTATCTAAAACAATTCCTTCAAAAAGCAGGAGGTCATAAGAAGCTTGCAACACCAATCAGAAAGAATATATGCATTTCTATTTTAATAGCAGTGTTATTTACAATCTGGAAACAGCCCGAGTACCTATCAGTAGGTGTATGGATTAAAAACTGTGGTACATTTACACAATGGAATACTATGCAGCAATAAAAAAGAAAGATCTTTCACTTTTTGAAATAGTATGAAGGGATCTGGAGAGCATTAAGCCAAGCAAAATAAGCCAGTCAGAGAAAGACAAGCATCACATGATCTCACTTATATATGGAACCTAATGAACAAAATAAACTGATGAACAAAATAGATCCAGAGACATGAAAGCATGGAACAGACTAAGGAATCTCAGAGGGAATGGGGTGAGGGTGCAAAGAGATTAACCAACGAACTTATATGCATATTAGAGGCCTGGTGCATGAAATTTGTGCAATGGGGGGGGGCGGTCCCTCAGCCTGGCCTGTGCCCTCTCACAATCCAGGACCCCTCGGGTAGGGTCCTTAACCTGGTCAGCAATCAGGGCCTATCAGAGATTTCCTTCCCCTGGCTGCTGGCGTCTGGCCCCACCCTTGCTGCTGCCACTGCTTGCCTGCCCCCCCATTCTCCCACCACTGGTCACCTCCTCTACAGATGAAAGGCATGAGGTGTGATTGCTTGGCTAGCCTAGGCCTCCCTCTGTGGGGCCATCCTTGGTTGGCCCCACACACTCACCACAGCCTCGCTGGCCGATGGCCTGGGCCCTCCCTCTGTGGGGCGATCAATCGCGGGGCCCCTAGATCTATCACTGCATAGAGGGAGGCCCCGCCCACCCTGCTGGGGCTCCAAGACATGGGCCTCCCTCTCTGGGGCGATGGCAGACGCCCCTCCATCGATCACCCAGCCAGTTAGTGGCCGGGGCCTCCTTCTGTAGGGCGATCGTGGGGGTGATGACGGCCCCCACCCTGACCAATCGCATTGCACCCACCTTGGCTGGCCTGGTGCCAGTGCGTTTCATAGCATGGTCGTCCAGAAGGTCATCCGGACGGTTGTTCTGTTGTTTGGTCGTTTGGTCCATTTGCATATTATGCTTTTATTATTATAGATTATTATAGATATGCATATCCCATGGACACAGTGAAGGCCTTGAGGGTGGCGGGTGGGGTGGAAATAAAGGAGACATCTGTAATACTTTCAACTATAAAGATAAACTAAAACAAAGAAAAAAAGGGGGAGGAGGGAATGACCCGATTTTAACAGCAGTCATGGTAGGTCAGGA
>NW_006300376.1:5287577-5298584 GCF_000327345.1 Myotis davidii | reverse complement strand
TCACGGTAATAAGTCCAGAATTTAGTTTATCAACTGCCAAAATGACTGCAGCTAAAGTTCCTTTGCAATATCAAGCCAAAGATAACAACATCTTTTAACTTTAATAATGGAACATATATTTTTTTCTGGTGTTTCATTAAGGAAGGTTGTAGAAAATCAATCTATTGTGTCAAGACTCATTTAACCAGCTAGAAAGTCATTATTAAAGTTGAGTGAAGCTTCAAATACACTTCTCTGGTGCCCTTCCATCAGATTATAACACAGAACAAAAAGCACCACAGCCCAGCTGGTTTGGGTCAGTGGATAGAGTGTCTTGCGGACTGAAGGCCCCGGGTTTGATTCCTAGTCAAAGGCAAATGCTTGGGTTGCAGGCTCGATCCCCAATGTGGGCCATGCAGGAGGCTCACTGATGTTTCTATCTCTCTCTCCCTCTCATTTCCTCTCTGAAATCAATAAAAAAAATATTTTTTTTTAAAAAGCAGCACAAACAGAGTCTGGTACTTTCTGTACTCCACACATACATTTTTAACACAGTTAATAACATATTTAACAGCAGTCATTTATGCCATTTCAATGATCTGTTAGATGATATTGCTCAATATAGGTCATATTGTTTCTAAGCTGTTGCAGATACAAAGTCATTTTTGTTGTGAATGACTATTTGAATCAATTGGCAAGGTATTAATGAATAATTTTTGAATATAAATTTTAAGGTGAATTTTTATAGTATTATTTGAAAGTATTAATTCTGCTATAGAGAACAAAAACAAAACAAATAAAAAGTGATAATAATAATATCCTAAAATGCTAAGTGTAGATATTAAATGGTCTAATAGCTTGTGATATATAGGCAGAATTCATAAGATATATGAAATATAGAGAGTAAGTCAGAAACTTGTAAGATTCATTAAAGGTAGCATAAATGGAATACATATGATTAAAATGATAGAGCAAACAAGAATCTTACATATAGATGGAAAGAGGTGGAAGAAATATATCATAAGGTACAGATCATGTTACTTTCAGATTGGTAGCTATATCATTCTTAAATTGCCCCTCCTTCCATCCACTAGTGACAACTGGTATGATCTTACTCTGCCTCCATACCTGTTACTCCACAGAAACAAATAAAAGAACATGACTGTCCATCTGGCTATCTGAGGAGCTATAATTGCATGGCAAGGGGCAGTTAGCTGGTCTGAATCTCCCTGATAGAGTAAGTGTTTGTTCTGTGAATCTCTGTCTGCTGAACCCTACTGTTCATTCATAACTTTGGGTTTGTACATGTCATCAGAGCAGGTATCTGATGTGGAGAGAGAGAGAGAAGAGAAGGGACAGTGGAGAAGGAGGGAGGGATGGGAGGAAGCAAAGGGGGAGGGACGGAGGGAATATAAGAGCATCGGTTATTACAGGATTAAGGTAGTGTTCTTTCTACCCACTTTCACCCTGTCTTAAGTATTAGGCAGCCCCTTAATTGCCCCTTTGTTGCTTGCTGTGTTGCAAAGCCATGTTAGAAGCCATGTGTTTGTGCTCCTGTCTCTGGGATAATCTGCTTGTTAATGTACCTGGAGGCTGGGCAATATCAAGGGAACTTTCCAACTGACACCTTGGTGTTCACCAGAGTAAAAGGAGCTCTGACAAGAATGCCATTTTCATCTTCTAGATTTTTGAAAAAAAAAACACAAAAAAAACTTCTCCTTCAAATATTCAAAATCTATTTACCAAGGAAAATTGAAAATGGAATTGCCATTTGGGTAGTGAACTTTTACAGGTAGACTGATATATTTATGCCTGATTGGACAGCTTTTCTTAAAATGCCACAGGAAATAAGAATTGTCACACGTGGAAACATTTTGGAAGAGAAAACTATTATTAGTATATTCTGCAAGGTCAGAATATACTGAATAATTTGTCTTATTGGAATAACACTGCCTTTCTGAATAATGAACATAATGCATGTCAATCATCGTGTCACATTCTAATGACAGGTTTATTTTTTAAATAGGAATTGATATAGAGCATGTCTCTATTATAACAAAATTTTATAAAGAGTGGATATACAAGGAGAAAAAGATATTTTTAGCTCTAGGTGGTTTGGCTCAGTGGACAGAGCGTCGGCCTGCAGACTGAGGGATCCCACATTCGATTCTGGTCAAGGGCCCATGCCCGGGTTGTGGCCTTGATCCCTGGTAGAGGCGTGCAGGAGGCAGCCGATCAATGATTCTCTCTCATCATTGGTGTTTCTATCTCTCTCTCTCCCTGTCCCTTCTCTCTGAAATCAATAAAAATATATTTTTAAAAATATATTTTTATATTTCCCTTGAACCAGGTTTATATTTCTTCTTAATATTTAAGAAAAAAACCCCTAAAATACTGCATATTATTTTTAATAATATAGTTAATACAATTTAATTAGGCTAACTTTTCTTGAACACTAATAAAATTCATGATGACCTTTGAAACTAGATATAAAAATAACTATCAATCTCACTATAAAATTATGATTAGGTGATTGAGCTCATGAGCTACAAGAGAAAAAAAATTCTATCACATAATATTTGGGGAAATTTGGGTTGATGTTTAAATTTAAAGCAATAACTTCATAATGACATGAGGGGAAAATATAAAGACTATTTATATATTCATTATAATAAAATGGAATAAAAATGGGTTATGTTGTATGTGTACTGTTTTAATGATTTGCCATAGGGGAAAACCATTTTTTAAAAAATAGTAAGATTCAAAATAAATTTACATGTAGATGTATGTGTATATACATGCGTGCATATATATATAGTGTGATGGCATAATAAAATAGGAAAATTATTTACCCAAATGTTACCTGTTTTTCTGTTATTTTTCCAAATGTTGCCCACATTACTTCACTTCATATGACAAAGAAATGTTTGATACTCTCTACACTGTGTCTTGAAAAATCATAAAATTCTGGGCAAAATTGCTAGATCTATTAGGATCTGCTGTTGCTAGAATATGTAGAGCCTCCATTCAGTGTATTTCAGAACTGGGCTGAGCTACTTACTCCAGAAAGTTACACTCAAATGCAGGATTCTAAAGATATCCAGAATCTTTTGTCTTAAATTGCTCTTCAGACTACAGCACCTCCTGGGGGTGCTGGGCCATAACCAGACACAATTTCTGCTACCCTAAAATTAACTCTCCCATTTTTTCTCCCACATGATCAAATCACCTAAATTAAGATATTAAACCCATAAACATAAAAACAAAACACAACCAGACGGAAAAAACAAACAAACCAAAAAGTGCCACTATGCTCTTCACCCAGAATAATAATTTAATAGTATTCTAATTTAATATTTACTTAATAAACAAGAAGAGATACTTGGAATGTATCTCTATCACAATCAACTTCCATTCCATTCCCCCCTCACCCGCCAAAAAAGAAAAACCCCACATTGAAGGACCCGACAGAAACAGATTTTCTATATGCTAAGGGAGAAAATAATCCCGGAAGTATCTCCAAAGTGATTTACTCTTTTCTAAAATACTTTGTATTGTTTTACTTATTCGTGTATTAAAAATGGAGAAAAGTAATTCTACCCAGACAAGGAAGATATGCTTCAGGAATATAAACTGTGGGTCATTGTGAATTTCTCTCACTAAACAGAAGAAAATACATACACACTCACACACAGATTATGTATTTGATGTCAGTAAAGCAGTGAATGAACTCTGGGTTGGTGTAACTGTCAATCCATGCTCAGTCCCTCTATTAAAATGATTGCTTTTGGAGGAAAATACTAGGAAATTGAACAAAATATCAACGCAAGAATTTCTCAGTTGCTTATAGAAATAGAGAATGAACAAGTTGGGATAATTGAACTTCATATTTATTCTCCAAATTTAATTTTCTACTAATAACTCTTAGTCTGCTTTTGCTTTTATCCAAGACACAGATGGATTTTGGTTTTAATCTCCCTCCTTATCACCTTCCCAACAGAGCTGGAGGTGTTAATGAGCAGCAAAATGGCTGAAAGCAGACTTCAGGAGGCAGGAGAGAAAGAAGCAGGAAGTCTAGGTAACTTAACCAAAAAATCAGCCCCTTAAACATTCAAAATGCAATAGTTTTTTGCCCACTATCGGTATCTTATTGCCTGAACTAAAAAAAAAAAAAGAAATTGAAGTATGATTTATAGTTTTAAGCTTCGCCAACTGGGGAGTCCAGTTAGATGTTCATTGATTAATCACTCAAAGCATAAGGATGTATCTACAGCTCTCTCTAGACTTTTAGAGTGAAAAGCAGTTATTGTAATGTCCACAACATCTGCAGTCTTTTTTGTTCTTCTTCCCTCCCTCCCTTCCTCCTTCTATCCCTCCATCCCTCCCTCTCTCCAATCAATTTTTCTCTTCGGCTTTCTCATTCTGTTTCTTTTTTCATTTTATTTTTTTAAAAATTCTGGCCCCTTATTAAGAAACACTTCCATCTATTTTTAGATGTCTCAAATCATCTGCATATCACAGTCTAAAGTGTCTTCTCTTTTTCTTACAAAATTGGCTTTTCTGCCCTTTATAAGTATTACCATTTATCCTCCCAATCTGCCCTCAATTTTGTTTAGCTAAGTAGTAACAAGTTGTTTTGGGGGTCTGAAAGCTTCCAAAATCTAAATCTTTGCTACACTTTATAGATATGAGTATAACACACATGTATGTGTGCACAGATTCACACTTACAATTTTTTGAACAATAGCTTTTCCACACTGTGTATGTTGAATAACTTCAGTTGGGCTATTTGTGATTGCTTTTCTCTCACAGTATGTCCTAATCTATCCTTCTGTTAGATTTATTAGTGTGTTTTATAGATTTAAGCCAGCTTATTAAATACCAATATGCTGTTATATGAATGTTATTTAATTAGAAAGAAAATATATACCTTTCAAAGCAAAGACATTTCTTTTTTAAAATATATTTTATTGATTTTTTACAAAGAGGAAAGGAGAGAGAGATAGTTAGAAACATCGATGAGGGAGAAACATCGATCAGCTGCCTCCTGCACATCCCCCACTGGGGATGTGCCCGCAACCCAGGTACATGCCCTTGACCAGAATCAAACCCCGGACCCTTCAGTCTGCAGGCCGATGCTCTATCCACTGAGCCAAACCGGTTTCAGCTCATTTTTGTATTGAAAAATACTCCCTTGGATTTGCTTGGTGTTTTAAGTGATCAATTTCACTCCATTAACATTAGTTTTCTTATATTGTTTTTCTGTGGAGGGAACCATCAGCATTTCAGTAACAAATCTTCTTTATGATGACAAATGAATTTAAATTATAGGAAACATTGAAGTTGATCTTCGTATGAGGGGGTCTTTCATGTGAGAAATTACTCTGATGTAATGGCAGCTTCCACATTTGCTCCCAACCAAGCTATTCCTATTTTTCTTCTTAGCATGTATGTATCCATGTAATTTTGTGTTAATTTCCTGTTTCCCCCTCAAGATTATTAATTCCATGAGGGTAAAGATTTTGTTTTATCTTTTGTGTAAACACAAAACCTATAAGTGTGCCTGACATACATTACCTAAATATTTATTAAATGTCTTGATTTCTTGAGTATGCTATCATATCAATAATTTAATCTATTTTTGAATGTACAGTATAGTATAATTGTCATTTGATATGGAATCAGAATATATGAACTTTAGTCACAGCTCTAATATTTATGTTATCCTAGGTAAACATTCTACCCTGTCTGAATTTTAGCCTTTTATTTTTCTTCTGATAAAGCAACTTATATAATAAATGTGAGAACTCTGAAAATATCAACTGTGCAACAATAGTGTTCTGTCTGTCTGTGTGCCTACAAAGTTTAATTTATCTTTAAATCAGAAGGTGTTGTGTTGATGTTATTCATCTTTAATCATTCAGGCTGGCACTACAGTTCAACCATTATTTTCAAACAACTGGTAGGCGTGTGGCTGTATTACATTATGCAATATATTTCTCAACAAGAAGACATAACTTCTTTATACCATGCTCTAAATGCTTTTCAGGTTATCTTAGCTTTTTATTTAATAATGAATTACTTTTTATTTAATAATGATTTTGCAATTTCAGGATGACACAAAGGAGAATTCTTACTTTCCCATCTTCAAATCTGAATAATAACTTGTAGATTAAGAAATTTCTGCCGAAACCGGTTTGGCTCAGTGGATAGAGCGTCAGCCTGCGGACTGAAGGGTCCTGGGTTCGATTCCGGTCAAGGGCATGTACCTGGGTTGCGGGCACATCCCCAGTGGGAGATGTGCAGGAGGCAGCTGATCTATGTTTCTCTCTCATCGATGTTTCTAGCTCTCTATCTCTCTCCCTTCCTCTGTAAAAAATCAATAAAATATATTTTTTAAAAAAAGAAATTTCTGATGATGATGTATAAGCTGAGAAGGCAGTAGGCATCCTTCATTATTAAGTTGTGTGGTATCCTTATGAGAAGCAGAGCAAATCAGGGATAACTGGAATTTCTAATTATTCAGGCTTTATTCAGGATTATATATTTTTTCTTATTACTATCACCAGTAAGAATTGCTGAATAAAATGTAATTCTAACTTTATTACTTTATAAAGTAATAATTAAGCATTCTAGACTCATTTCCTTATGTCCTATTAAATTTCTGCATTTGAATCCTGCCAAAGGACACCAGGAAACAAATTTCTCAAGTAAACTGCAACTTCCTATCGATTCTCTCTGCTATCATTCTACCATCATTTCTGACTATGCATTAGTTTGTTCACAAGTGGTTAAGATAATGAGTCTAGATTAGAACAAAAATCCTATGGACAACAGTCTGTTTTTTTGAATTGCAACTGTTGATAAGAAAGTCATAATCACTATTGTCCTACAAAAAGAAAACTATAACGTGGGTGTGCAAGGGACTATTTTTAAATATATATTACACATATCTATAGTAAAGAAATAAATAAGTAAACAAATAACAAAAACATGAGTAGAATAATAAATTTATAAAATATGAGATTAACACATTGTCTTGCCAAAATAAATCAACTTATCTCTTGGAAGGCTTTGCGTGGCATCACAGCAAGAGATTTTTCTGATCAAAGTAACTAATGAATCATGAACACATAAAGAAAGAAATAAAAAAATATGAGCTGATCTTCATGACTGAATTTACTCAGAGGCTGTAAAAAAAGAACACACAAAACTATTTTGTAGCAAAAAATGAAACTTTGCAAGATTCATAAAAGGTTCTGGGACATAAAAAGATCCTCCCCCTCAAAAAATGATGAAATAGGGGGATTTTGCTTTTGCTACTCCCCCTGTTCCTGTAGAATTTGTATGCCTTACCTTCGCTCTTTTTCAGTATTCTTCCTAAGGAGTCTTGCATTCATATTCATGAGTGGCTAACTACAGTGCTCCTGGTTTGTCATTAATTCTCTCAGGGACCAGAGAAGTACCAGAAAGCAGTGACCAGGATCATACATCCAGGCACTAAAGAAAGCTAACTGTGTGGCTTACTAAGAACTTAATCTGCATGTGTTTCCTTTCTGCATCTGGTAAGAACAAGTTAATAAGAATATCTTTCCCCTTCCAAAATTCTGAGTACTAAATGCCATTAAATTAAATCATACTTATTAAGCTTTTAGAACAGTGCCCAGAAAAGTGTGCTCTATCTGACAGTATAAATGAAAATATAATGGTATGCATATGGTGAGTCCAAAAGCTTCCAAAATCCTTTTAAAATCAAATTTTATCCTGCAGGCAATCAGCCTGGAATTATATTTGTATCACATCTACTACTGTAGACAGTATAATAAAGGAAAGCATGTAATGGTGACAAGGAAAAAAGCTTCTAAAATTTGGAAAATATGTAGGAGAATAAAAATGTTGAGTGATGTAGCCTTTCATAAAAATCAAAACTATTTAGCATTATCATCCAGAAAACCTTGACTATATTGATTTTGATCACAGGCTTATGATGGTAAAGATCGTCTTTGAGATAAATTGTGTTTTGTTTTTCTCTTTCAAGAAAAGAAAATAGCTTAATTTTAGTTGTTCTAAATCTATGTCCTTGCAGTCAGGGCATACATTTACATTGTGAAAGGGATGAAAAGTCAAGAATCAGAGACTAAAGGACATGAGTGCCTTCTGCTCTGCAAGGGGCCCAGATCCTCCATGGGAAAGAACTTAAACCATGTTCCTAATGTAGGTTCAGGCATTTCTTTTGTTCTTTCTTTCTTTCCCCTTCATTTCTATTGAATTTATTGGTGTCACACTGGTTAAAATTCATCCAGTTTCAGGTGCACAGGTTCAGGCATTTCTGTTGGATTTTCCCAAATGTCTGGTGAGGCCCACGAGGCATATATATATGGACTTAGCTTGTCTAAGGATCACTGCATTCATGAGTAATTTTGGTTCTAATGACAGTAGCACATCATTGCTCCTTGAGTGACCAGGGCCAGTAATACTAGGAGGCATCTGTTACATAACTTCACTGATGTACCATATCCTTGGGATATTAGGCAGCAGTGTATGCAGAGTTTGAACAAGCATGGGGCTTCTAAATTTTTATTCCCCTAAACGTTGATAGCTATGAGTTATGACCAAGGCCAACCTAAACAAAGTGGTAAACTGAGGAAAGTTCAAAATTGTCAATAAGGTGAGTTTATTCAGGAATATCAGAGGAATTGTAATTCGGAAGAAGCTTTAATAAGCTTCAGGTGAGTTTGTTGATGGTTGGGGGTACGCTATATTTAGCAGGAGGGAATGTGAAGAGGGGAGACTTTAGAGTCTGTTAAAATTTAGTTGTTATAAACCTATGTCCTTGCAGTCAGGGCATACATTTACATTGTGAAAGGGATGAAAAGTCAAGAATCAGAGACTAAAGGACATGAGTGCCTTCCTCCACCCCCCACCACCCCCCCGAAAAAAAAATGCTCAGGGGCCAGTCTTGAAAATTCACCAAGCAGACAAAGCCAGTCCCATCATATAAGCAAAGCTCAATTCAGCCTATTCTGGAAGACTAACCCAACCTGGATTGTGCCTTGTTCATGTCTCTGAAAACCATAAGCAAAACTTCCCAACATTGTTATGAAGCAAACCTTGACCAATTCCCTATCATTTAAGAAAATGCCAATATTTCCAGTTTTTTTTTTAAATTAGGCATTAACAGGAAATCAGTTTTTTTGTCCTTAAAAGTTTTTTTTTTCAGAGCATATGTGTGAGATTTTTCCATTTTATATACTACAGTCACATTTTAGATTGAAATTCTTTCACACCAACAATAATTAGTAGATTTGCATATGTAAGAGGGAACATTACAAATAAATTTAAGGGAAGTGATCTCTGACGAAACTGCATGTCCTACGTCAGGTTGATAAATCATATAATATGGCATCATTTATACTCAGAAGTTGGTTACCTTTTGTTTTGGGGGGAGTGTACCCTAGATCAGCACCACCTGGTTTACAAGTCCCCTTGAATGTGAGTGAGATTGAATATGACATAATTCATGTCCATGATTAGGTTATACTTCATTATAAAAATGAAGGGGTTTGCAGATGTAATTATTACCCCAAATCAGTTGACTTAAAGTTAATAAAAAAGAAGATTGTCCTGGTTAGGTTTGTCATAATCAAGTGAATTACTAAAATAAACTCAATCCTTTAAAAAAATATTTGAAGGAAGATAAATATTTCTATCTGGCTTTAAAAACAAATATTTATATATGAAGTGCCTATAGAGGGGACCACATGGCAAAGAACCAAGGAGATAAGTATGAGCGGTCCTTAGCTTACAGGCAGAAAGAAAACAGTAATTTAATTCCTATAACTGCAAAAAAACCCCACCAAAACTGAATTTATCCATCAATTTGAAGGAAGTAAGAAGCAGACAATTTCTTCATCAAGCTTTAAGATAAATCTTCAATGGCCAATACTTTGATTTCAGCCTGGTGAGACTTTGAACAGATCCAGCTAGTCCACTTTGGGTCCGCATTGTGAGATAATAATTTGTGCTGTTTTAAGTGGCTAAGTTTGTGGTAATTTATTATGCAATAAAAAAAGAATATAAGAAGTAGTAGAGGCAATCATAAATCTCTACTATTAAAATAAATGTATTAGTCTCTTGCAGAATTGTATATCTAAATTCCCTGTTTGACAGGGAAGAGCTAGCTCAGAAAGATGAAAGGAAATGAATAGTTCTTCCATTATTTGGATGTGACTGTGTTTTTTGCTTCCATACTGATGTGGAAGCACTAATAAGCTATTCCAGAACATGGTTCTGATTTGAATTTGAGTCACTTGCTAATCCTATCATACCTACTCATTTGGTAATAATTGGAGAAACAAATGTATTTCATGATATTGTGAACAATAAAAGTAGCTAAGGGCTATCATGAGTGATAATTTGCTCCAATTCTGCAAAATACCTAGAATTGACCAAAAGAAAGGAATTGATGCAATCGAGATGATTAAAAACTATGTACCCAATATGTCAACTTACATTTAGACCACCACCTCTGTGTTTTCAAATTTATGCAGGTTGTCTTCCCATGACACTTGTTCAGCAGTGTTAGAGGTCAGTGCAGGCCAGAGGCAGATAGCTGCTAAATCAAACAAAATGCTGCTGCGTACAGTGTCCCTGCTGTAGAAGTATCTTTTTGGTTTAACACAATGTCTCCTCTTTTAAAAAAATAATAGATTCAGATTGTAATGTTTCTGGTTTTGTCAAATCCATAAAGAAGAATCATCATTATGTTACATAGGTCAGAGGAAGTCAGGCAGGAGGCCTGTGCTGCTGAGTAGGCACCAGCTGTGGGCTGCTACAGGCTGCAGCAGCCACTCTCCCATCCCAGGCCCAATTACATTGGTAGTAACTGTCACAAAATATGTTAGCAGTGCTCCTCTTGGAGCTACTGACCTTATTTGCATTTTGTTTTATACCTAAATGATTGCCAGTGCTCTTTATTTGTTATAATATACTAGAGGCCCGGTGCACAAAAATTTGTGAACTCGGCAG
>NW_006300376.1:5281200-5287544 GCF_000327345.1 Myotis davidii | reverse complement strand
TTTCTGCCCTCTTGTGTTCATTGTGTGTCATAGTGACCAGTCATTCCCAGTCGTTCTGCTGTTAGGGTCAGTTTGCATATTACCCTTTTATTATATAAGACAGAAGCCTGGGGCATGGGTGGGGGCTGGCTGGTTTGCCCTGAAGGGTGTCCCAGATCAGTTTGACTTTAGCTGATGGGAAGGCTTCTCCAATATGGTGGGACATTTGAGTCTATCCTCAGGATTCTCAGGAGGCCTTTATTAGCCATAATGGAATTTACAGTTCAAATCAGGGTTTAACTTAATCAAGTGAATTCTACCTTTTCAGTGAATACTACTTATTCAGTAAAAGCAATTCAGTTGTTCAAAAGTGACTATAAAAAAGGAAGCCTTGAATCTGGATCACATTTGTGTTTACTGCATTTTCTCTTATACACATATCACACTCTATATGTATTCCAAGAAAAAATGAAAACGTTGTACAAATAATTAAGTCCGATTAAATGTAGGCAAATTTTTAAAAAAACATATGCAAGAAATTATTCTAAAACTAGTTTCTATACCCAGAGAAGATTCCACAGAGGTTGATACTATTGTGCATGACTTTGTTTAAAGTTCATCATGAGGAAAAGGGAAAATAGACTAATTACAAAATTTCCTAATTTTTTTGCCTCCATTCTTCATTACTTTAAAAAATATTATTTCTAATTATCTTAACTTGAAAAATTACAGAAATGGGATTTAAAATGTACAGCATCTTCTTTCATACTCTGAAATGTATGGGAATACCTGCTAATAGAAACTGCCTCACAGACTTCAAAGCCTTAACCATTCCATTTTAAGAAGTTATTAAATAGTATTATTCCAATGATAGAAATATAATGTAGCAATATAATGTAACAATTCTGATTCTAATTCTCTTATGGGAATTAAATGCTAATTTTCTATCTTTAGCTGTTTTCTTCAGTAAAATTAACATGAATGGAATGCAAACTTTAACATTCTAGTATACCTTTGTTGCTTTTGTTGTTAATTGAAGCATAGAATAACTGAAATGCAATCACACCCCTTAATCTCAGAGTTGCAGACTGCTGGAATTTAAGAAAAAAAGCAAAAAACCTTTTTGCACTTTTGATTGAGTAATCTGAGTGTTTATGGAGTACTTAGAAGAGATTAATGAAAAGCCAGCATGTGGAAAACTGAACTAACCTTACACTAATTAGTTTTTCTGACCTCTATGACTTCCACAAAGTGAATAAAGGCAAAGCATATAATGAAAAATACCTTATTTTTCCCTGGATAAAGCTTGATTTATATGTACTTGCTTTAAACTTTTTAAGATTTTCATAAAATCTATGATAATAAAGAATAATTTGCTAATACACCCAAAAGGTTGTCAGGTGATACGAAGCAGCATTAACCTACATGTATTCCAGCGAGTGGAAAGAAAAAATTTCCTACGAGAGCCTTCAGAGTTTGTGCCGCCCATGGAAAAAGAAGCGAATCTAGATACTTATGTAAATTTTGTTTGGTCCCTCTTCATAGAGGAAAATGTTTTATGCAGTACCATACGTTAAAAAAGTACTAGGAACTTTAATTGTTTAATTAATTGTTTTTGTAAATAAAAATGTTATAATTATTGAAAAATAAACACCTAAAGTGCATTATGATCTGTAGTTATGATGATTTGAATAACATTCAGTTTGCCCAAAAACGTGCGGTCCCTGGCGTATGTCTTAGAGATTTCTATGCAGTACAAAATGTGTGTTTCATTGTCTCACATGGTGTGCATAGTTCCTCAAAAACAAAGCATCAACAACATCTATTTCTGAGCAAGAAGGAGTAGGAGGAACCAGATTTACATGCTCTCTAAAAGTAAATAAACACCAGAAAATATATATTATGCAACACTTTTCAAGACACTATGCATTAGGTTAATATAAGGGTTAAGATTTTTAAAAAAATATTTTTATTGATTTCAGAGAGGAAGGGAGAGGGAGAAATAGATAGGAACATCAATGATGAGAGATAATCATTGATTGGCTGCCTCCTGCATGCCCACACTGGGGATCGAGTCCGCAAGCCAGACATGTGCCCTTGACCAGAATCAAACCTGGCAGGCCGACGCTCTACCCACTAAACCAAACTAGCTGGGGCAAGGGTTAAGATTTTGTTTGGTGATGCTACTTCCTCTGCCAATCTTTGGTGTGGACTTTCTCCAAATGAGATGATTTGTTATCAGATCATACCTCCTTTCAATTTCTCTTAGAAATTTCATTCAAATTTATTTTTCCAACAGTGATCTTCAGATGATGAGAAAAATTTCCTCCTTAATACCAGCTTTTATTTTGATATCTATTCCATAATAAACCTGACTTCTAGTCACTCCTAATTGGAATTTCCCCAAGTTCATTAACGTTTATTTGCCCAATACAACAGATTTTCACTGCACATCTATCCTGAGAATAGATGTGAGGCTTCGCTGCTCCGGCCCCGGGGCCATCAGGTTTCGCTCTGCTGCTTGAAGCCTACATATGCAAATTAACTGCCATCTTTGTTGGGTTAATTTGCATACTCTCCTGATTGGCTGGTTAGCATAGCAAAGGTACGGCCAATTTACATATTTGTCTATTATTAGGTAAGATTCTGTATCAATCTCTGATGTTGGAATAACATTTCTAACAATTATGTACCAATGGCTACTCAGTTGCTGGAAAATACAAAAACCTAGGGATACAGGGGTCACCGACAGGCAGGCTGAGGCCAGTGTGTGGGGCCTTCCTCTGTGGGGCGATCAATCAAGGGCTCCTGAACTGTGAGAAGGCACAGGCCAGGCTGGGGGAACTAAACAGCCCCCCCCCCCCAAGAGTGCACGAATTTTGTGCAACAGGCCTCTAGTAGGACTATAAAATGCTGCCCCACCCACAGACCTCACCACCACATTAGTAAAGGCCTGCTTATAGCAGGTCTCTTCACCATTACATCATGCCTTGCTAACAAGAAAAGTATTACATCAAGCTATACTAATGTAACAAGCCCCTACCCCCTACACACATACATTAAACATATGAAAGGGACAGAGCAAGCAGTCAGAATCAAACTCAGATATAGCAAGGTATTGAAATTATCAGACTAGAAATTTAAAACAACCATAATTAATATGCTAAGGACTTTAAAGAATAAAGTAGACAGCATGAAAAAACAGATGGGTAGTGTAAACAGAGAGATGGAATTTCAAAGAAATAAAAGAAATGCTAGAGATGAAACACTAACAGGAATAAAGAATACCTTTAAGGGTCTCATTATGGAACTGGAATGGCTGATGTGGGAACCATGCCAGGTCTGAGGATAGTCAAGGCCAATGGGAGACCAGTGGCCTGTTATCAATACACCAGAATGGCCAAAGGCTGCTCTGAACATGAGCCTGATCAGGATGGCCAAGGACTCTTATCCTGGGAATCCTAATCAGACCAAGATACCACAAGTGGGTGCAAGGACACACAGTACACTGCCCTTCTGTAACCCAAATGATTGATGTCACTGTTGGCAACTAGCCTTCTTTGTCTCTGAAGTAACATAGGTTACTGACCAGGAGTCGGCTAGGCAGAACAGAGAAAGGTGCAGAGCAGAGATGAGAGAACTGAGAGAGAGGCAGGAAACACAGAGAATGTAGTTCCCATGTGTGCAGGAGCGAGGAGAACTCAGATGGGGCTGAGAGCTGATACTGCTACAATGTAAGGATAAGAGCTCACAGAGAGCTCAGATATAGCTACCATGTTAACCAGCCAGTGTGCTGGGCAGGGGAGACAGGAGAACCTGCTGAGCCAGAAGAGCTCAGGTACCACTACGCTGTAAGGCAGTGATCTGGGACAGCATGCAACTGCTCAGGTAAGGACTGTGGGTGCAGAGACTAATGCTGCTTTGTAGAAAAGATATGTATTCACCAGCTGGTGTCTGACCGCCTGCTGTATGGACTTTGCTGTGAGGACTGTTCTTGTCTGATGGCTGTGTGGCCACTGGCTTCTGCAATAAAGACTCATTCTTATATACCCACAACCTCTCATGGCTTCTCTGTCTGCCTGGCCAGCGAGAACTGACCCGTGTCTCTGACACTCGATGCAATAAAGGAGGAACTTGGAGTAAGCTCCCAACAGTTAGTACAGTGAACAGGGTTCGAGAAGGGACTTGCCCTGGCATAGTCGGAAAGAAGTGAGAAGCATTTATGGTCTCAGAACAAGTCAGAACAGCCAAACCGAGAAGTGCTCCTGCTGGCTCCGACAGCTGAGAAGGGAATCTCAGAGCCTCAGGGTATCTCAACAGAAATTCTCAAAATTGGAAAACAAAGATGAAGAAAAATAGAAGATAATGTTCAAGAATTATGGGACAACTACAAAACATATGTGTAACGGGAATACCATCACAAGAAGGGAGAATGGAAAAGAAGAAATATTAGAAATAGTAATGAACAAGAACTTTTAAACCAATGTTAGATCCAGGAAACTCAGAGAGTACCAAGCAGGAGTAATTTTTTAAAAAATTACATATAGGCATATTATTTTTAAACTGCATAAAATCAAGGATTAATATAAGATCCTGAAAGAAACCAGAGGGGGGAAAACACTTAACCAATAAAAAAAGAAAGATAATATTCACACATGACTTCTCAAACCCATGCTAGCAAGAAGAGAGTGGAGGGAATTATTTAAAGTGTGGAGAGAAAAATCTCACCAGTTCTTTTTAGACAGCTGGAAAATGATATAGGGCAGAAACTCAGTTCTATACAAACAAAAAGAAGAACTTTGCAGAAGGACTATATGAAGATAAAATAAAATCTTCTAGATTATTTTCAACTGATTCAATAATAGTAACACTTATTATTTTGAACAAATTGGTGTCCATTGATTCAATTAATTTATATATGTAATACATAATTATTATATTAATTATATAAATATAAATTACATTTATATAAACATAAATATAAATTACATATATAAGGTACCTATATGTGTTAGTGAAATGAATGGCAAGAATGATAGAATATTACAAGGTATGGAAGGAAGGAATTAGAATTGTTTTTCTAATTTGTTATAATAAGGTATTAAAACTGTCTTTGAAATAATATGATAGTATTTAAAAGTGGCCTCAAATTACTTGTAAATGTATATTGCTATAGCTAGAGCAACCACTTAAAGAAGTAACATAGATGTATAATTGATATGCTAACAAAGAAAAAAAATTTAATGATATAAAATGTTTAAATAAAATCACAAAAGTCATAAAATTGTGGAAGACAGAAATTTAAAAAAAGAACAAGCGTGCTCTGGCCAAAGTTGCTAAATGGTTAGGCCAGCATGTCAAACTTGTAGTTGGTGGCCTACAGCTACAAGTTTGACACGCTTGGATAGGCCTATGCACTGAAGGGTTGCTGGTTTGGTTTCTGATCAAGGTCACAAATGTCTCTCTCACATCAATGTTCCTCTCTCTCTCTCTATCCCTCCCCACCCTTTCACTCTCTCTAAAAATCAATGGAAAAAATATCCTTTGGCAAGGATTAACAAAAAAGGCAGGGGTGGGGTGGGGTGGAACAAATAGAAAACAGTAACAAATATGGTAGATATTAATTCAACTATAGCAATAATTTTTTAAATGTCACTGGTAAGTGCACCCGGTAAAAACCAGAGATTGTTAGACTGAATTAGAAAATAAGATACATCTATATGTTACCTATAAAAAACTCACTTTAAATATAAAGACATATAAAGTAAAATATAAACTGTACTTAAAAATGAAATGTAAAAACAACCAAATAGATGGAGACAAACATACCACATTAATACTAATAAAAAGAAAGCAGTAGTAGCTATATTCATTTCAGAAAGAGCATATTTCAGAATAAGGAAAGTTATAAAGAATAAAAAGCTTTATTATTTAATGCCAAAGCAATCAATTCAGCAAGAAAACATAATAATCTTTAAAATGTATGTGCATAAAAACTGAAATCAAAATATTGAGACAAAACAGAAATGCAAGAATAAACAGATACATTCACTGTTGTAGATTTCAACACTGCTCTATCAGAAATGGACAGATCCAGCAGGCAGAAAATCATTAATGACATAATTGAAATAAACAAAACCATCAATCAACAGGAAATAATTGACTATGCTGTCTAACAACTATAGAGTTCTATAGACTACTTTGCCTAAGCTCACATGGAATATTTACCAAGATGGACCGCATTTTTAGCTAAAAAAATTATCAAATTTTAGACTAGAATTATACAAATTATACAAATTATACAAATTATACTCTCAGGTCACTATGGAATTAAAATTCAAAGGAATTTGATAATAATGGAAAGA
>NW_006300376.1:5280871-5281141 GCF_000327345.1 Myotis davidii | reverse complement strand
GGACAGTGCTGTACTCACCATTTTGATGTTAGATGAAATTGACCAATTGATGAAAGATAAAATTAACCACAACTCCTACAAAGAAAAGTAGATAATCTGAATAGGTCTATATCTGTTAAAGGAATTTAATCAACAACTAATAATCTTCAAAAAGAGAAAGAAAGAGGCTCAGTTAGATTCATCATAAGTAAATGCTATCAAACATTTTAGGAATTAATGATACCAGTTTTCTACATCGACCTCTAGAAAATAAAAGCAGAGGCAACACTC
>NW_006300376.1:5277833-5280820 GCF_000327345.1 Myotis davidii | reverse complement strand
AAAAACAAAAAAAAAATTGCATGAAAAATTCAAAACAAGCACCCCCACACACACCAAAAAAAAAAAAAAAAGGCATTTGGCAAATTCAGCACCAATTCATGATAAAAACTCTCAGCAAACCAGAAATATAGAAGAATTTCCTCAACTTTATAAAGATAGTTCATTTAAAAAACAGCTAACATGACATTTAATTATAAGAAATTAGATGCTTTCTCCCTAAAATTGAAAAAAAAGGCAGGATGTCCCCTCTTATAACTCGTATTCAACATCATACTGGAAATCCTAGCTAATATAATAAGACAAATTAAGAAAATAAAAGGTATACAGGCTAAGAGGGGAAAAATAAAACTTTTTACAAAAGGCATGACTGTCTATATATATATATAAAAAACCCCACAAAGAATCAAGCAAACTTATTTTATTAGTTCAAACACTCTTTGAACTAATAAGCAATTAGTAACAAGTTGCAGGATGCAAGATTAATATACAAAAAGAAATTGCTTTATCATATACCAGCAATGAACATTTGGAATTTAAATTAAAAACACAAAACCAATTACATTAGCAACAAATAATGAAATATATATGAGTAAATATGACAAATGTAATATATGTACAAGACCTGTATGAAGAAAACTATAAAACTTTGATGAAAGGAAATGAAGAATCTCTAAAAATCATGGATTCTTATCCCATGCCTCATATTGAAAAGAATTTAATTTTTCCAAGGTGTCACTTCGTCCCAAGTCAATCAATAGGTTCAACATAATTCCAATCAAAATCCCAGCAAGTTCTTGTGGCTAACACCAACCTAATTCCAAAGTTTACATAGAAAAGCAAAAGATTCAGAATAGCAAACGTAATACTGAAAAAGAACAAAGTCAGAGGACTCACAGTCTGATTCCAAGACTAAAACAAAGTTAGAATCATAAAGTCTGTGGTTTTGGCAAAAGAATAGACAGATTAATGAAATCGATTTGAAAGCCCAGACGTAGGCTGGTACAAATATAGTTAACTGATTTTTGAGGAGAAGCAAAGGCAATTAAATGGAGAATGGATATTCATTTTAACGATGTAGGTGAGCAAACGAATATGCATGTGAAAAAAAGTTATTCTAGACACAAGCAGAAATCAAAATTTGTAAAATCTTATTAAGAACTTTGGGCCCATGAAATTGAATTGTTTTTCCACTATGCTGAAGTAACTAAATAATAAAAATTATACCATTTAAATAGCTTTGTGTAAGCAATTTTAATTTTTTAGAAAAATAGAAAATGAGGCACACTGGACCTACAAACCACATTTATGGTAAAAAGTTGTAAGGATTATCAAATATGTTTGACTACCACCAATATGCTTTTCACAGTAAAAAATAGATCATTTCTCTTTTAGCCTATTTTTGGGTAAAAATGATTTCATATAAGAACGTAAAAGGTCATTTGAAGTCATATGAACATCTTGTCCATTTTTCAAAATCAGGATCCATTTACTGAAAATTACAGTGTCTTTATAATAGGGACTATTGCCATCTTGTCCTACTTTATCTTATAAAACCAAGACACATAGTAAAATAAGTACAATCCTTTCTCTCCACAGATATCATGTAATGAAAAAAAATATGACATTGGCAAAAAACAGCTCAATTACAGAGCATTTTTCAATTGAAAAATTGCAGGACATTTACCTTATTACTTAATACATAGTACTGGACAGCTGCTCTACAAATAAATGATTGGCATAATGTTACATAGATTAATGCTGTCCAGCATTTATAATGCTGTCCGAATATAAATATAAAAACCATTTCACTAAAACTACAGATTTTTGGTGACTTTTTATTTCATTTATTAATTGATTCAACATTTGGACTATACTATATGCAAGGAAATCTGTTGGACCTGTGGTAAAAACATAAATGTGATTTCTTAGCCATGGGCACTTGATAGTATTACAGTGGAAAGAAAAGCATCAAACATAATTCCAATAATATACAAAATGTTAGCAGTTTCCAACTTTGCCTGAGTGACAATTATACTGTCATGTGTCCTATTAGTGTGTCATGAACCGAAAAGAATATTATTCCACAAATTTGAAAACCTTAATATGTTGTTGGAGCATAAAACATATGTTCAGTGTGGCTGGAACGTTAAGTTTAAGGAGAAGGACAGCAATGGATCAACCTAAAGGAGTAAAGTGAGGCCAAAGTATAAAGATATTTATAATTGGCTAACACTGACTCATTCCTGTGAGACTCAGGGCCATAAAAAAAAAAATAGTGCCTGTATACATATAGCCTTTGAAAATTCAGTAAGATGTATGTATAAAGTGTTGAAAGAAGATTCTAAGATTTTACACTGCTAAGCACATGAGCAATATTTTTTACATAAAAATAATACTAGAGCTCCAAGAATCATACTTGGATGCACCATTAAAAATTCTTTTCCCCAAACTTTTTGTTTGCTCATTTGTTTTTAGTTACTATATTCATAATTTTAAAGCCATATTATTCACCACCCTTGAATGTATGGTCTGCTTCCTCCTTAAAAAACTAAAATCTATACTCTAATAGTTAAATACTGACTCTATTAAGATATTCAAAAGAAGATGTTGCAGCTTTTATAGCCAATTTTACCACTTAAAAACTGGGATGAGGGTATTGTAAAGAGTGTAAGATCCCTGTCTATTCCTATTTGAAAATTCAGAAAACCAGCTACAACTTTAATATATGTGTTTTGCAAAAAATAAATATAGTGATTTCCTGTATATACACTGAAAACTGTAATTTAATTCAGTGACTTTAGTAAATCTTCAAAGAAATGAAATATCTCTAAAAAAACAAAACAAACAAAATTATATTTTATATACCTTTACTTAACTTTTAAAAAATATTTAAATAGTTACAGAATCACAAAAAGTTACAAAACAATAATACCAGGGTGTCTCATGTATCCTTCACTTGGTTTTCCCCAATACAGTCACATACCAAT
>NW_006300376.1:5266670-5277808 GCF_000327345.1 Myotis davidii | reverse complement strand
CATTACTGTACACTACTGCAGACTTTATAAACACTGTCCCACAAGCCCTTCTCCTGTCTCCTCCCAACAGGGTCAGAAATAGAACCTCGAAGCTGTCAATGCTGATCCATGAACAGGAATGTGGGCTGGACTGACTAGAAATATGGATTGCTGGGTACGGTGTAGAGTACCGTAATGACTGTCAGAAGGGAGTAACAGGAACTCCGAGGATAAGTATAAATAATCTCCAAGATGGAGAGGAAGAGACACATGGGGGCTGTCAGCAATGTGGTTTTGGCTATTGCATGTTGGAGCAATGGTTAGATAAAGACCTTTGTGCTCTTCATTTTTTTTAAAAAATGTTTGTTTGACATGAAGACATCTAGACCTGAGGACTCAATATTTTGACTTGGAAATTTATTTCTGGTGCCATTGACCCTATCTGGCACAAAGGTCTCTCTCTGGCATTGAATGGATGGAAGAAATAAAACTTATCCAGGCTTTACGTCCTCACCACCTGAAAATATTCCCAATGTACAGGAACAGGCTGGCTCCACACTGCCACAGAAAGTTTCTATTAAGCGGCTGTGGCACTGAGGGACTTAATGCTTGTTACGGTAGCTACTGTGGACCTGTGTCCTTGTACAGGGTCTTGAGTCCTCAGCAAAGAATTTACAGCAATGGCCTCTGAAGACCATCACGCTAGATCTGGGAGGGCTGTAGAACCTTCTGAACATGGACCGCTGTGGGGACAGGCTCCTCTGTGCTGAAACAGGTCAGTTGCTGACTGCAGGATTTATGGCTTTACTAGTTGGTCAGGCAAGTCATCAAATGTAAGGCCCAAATAATAGTTCATTATATGGTTTTTATGTAGTAGAAACTTTTAAAATGGTCATGATACCAACTACAAAAAATAGCATCATTACTGTATGACTGATATCAAGAACTGAGTAGATATATTACAGTAAAAGTAGTAAAAGTGTGGAAATTCTTTAGAGAATTATGATATAGTATTTATATTTTATATGGGTGATATTGAGTGTAATAAAACAGAGAATATATATGTAATAAGGAGAAGTGGAAAAAAATGAAAGAAAATGAGGACATTAGAAAATGGCCATTAGAAAGGGAAGCAAACTCGTAGTTCCTGATAAATTGTACTGGGAGATATTAAAAAGAAAGCCTCAGAACATTGTCTTATTGCAGCGGTTCTCAACCTGTGGGTCGCCAACCTGTGGGTCATGACCCCTTTGGGGGTCGAATGACCCTTCACAGGGGTCGCCTAAGACCATCGGAAAATACATATATAATTACATATTGTTTTTGTGATTAATCACTATACTTTAATTATGTTCAATTTGTAACAATGAAATATCAGATATTTACATTATGATTCATAACAGTAGCAAAATTACAGTTATGAAGTAGCAACAAAAATAATTTTGTGGCCGAAACCGGTTTGGCTCAGTGGATAGAGCGTCGGCCTGTGGACTGAAGGGTCCCAGGTTCGATTCCGGTCAAGGGCATGTACCTGGGTTGCAGGCACATCCCCAGTGGGAGATGTGCAGGAGGCAGCTGATCGATGTTTCTCTCTCATCGATGTTTCTAACTCTCTATCTCTCTCCCTTCCTCTCTGTAAAAAATCAATAAAAATATATTTAAAAAAATATATAATTTTGTGGTTGGGGGTCACCACAACATGAGGAGCTGTACTGAAGGGTCGTGGCATTAGGAAGGATGAGAACCACTATCTTATTGCACTTTCTTCCCCTACACTGTACCTGCCTGACACCTTTGACATCACCATCAAAAGGACACTGAAATGGATTGGAAACTTAAAAGCTTTTTCCCATAGCCTATCAATTTATCTTCTATTAAATAAAATCATCAAGCATGAGGTTTTATCAGATGTTGATGTGAAGACTACCTAAATTAAAGCAAATTTTCTCCATCTCTTCTGCAGAATTTAGAAAAAAAATTAATGTGAGCTCTGCACATGGTTAAATTGCTGGAAGTTAGTGTTCACACTTTGGTAAATTAGAGATGGATGTATGTTATAGATAAGATGGACAAGTATAATATGTAGTGTTTTACAACTACTGGATATTTTTTGTTAAAAGTGAGAAAAGACTTGAAGATTTTAGGATTTTAAGTATTTAAAATATTATTACAAAACATGTATAATTTTCATAAAATAAAAACTATTGAATAATTAGTCTAATTATAAAAAATTATTAAACTATAATACATTTTTAAAATTTCAATTTAAAAAGAACTTCAAATATTGCAGCACATGAAAAGACATTTAAACATTGAGCTTTGATTATAATGTATGATTTAAAATGTCAGACGAACACTTTGCTTAAAAAATAAAATGAAAATAAAATTTAAATAAGAAAATGACACACTTTTTTCTGTTGTGATAATAAATAGAAGGAAGAACGTTTTATTTTGATTTGAGTTACAGTCTCAGATATACATAGAAATGGAGTCCATATGTCTCATACCTGGAAACACAAGGCAAGGAACAGGAAAGCTATTTTGAACATGAACAGATTGCTCTTACAAGCTTTATGCATAAAGCCTTTTCTAGCACCTCTCAGCTTCACACCCACACTTCACAGTTCAGTGAACTCAGTTTGATCAATATCAATATGTCTATACCATGGCCTGTAGGCTAAAAATACATAAAACAAACCCAAAGAGAAAAGAAGAAAACTTCACCATACTTCTTAAAATTCAAGTTAATGAATGTGTTTCAAAGAAGTCTGCATAAAATAAATAAAATGTTTAAGCACATCAACTAGTGTCGAGTAAGACTTCCTCCACGTTCTGCGTGGAGTAGGGTTCGGTATCTGAAAGTGGAGCCGCACAGCAAATGAGAGAAAAAGACACCAGATAATTTTGCAATATTGGGGGACCAGGCGGCAAGTCCCTAAGGACTTCCTCCCATGCTCAGGCCTCACCAAGCTTTTATTGATTCTGGGATGCACCCATAGCATAGCCCTTAGGCAGGTGACCCCTGGCAACAGGCAGACTAGCCCATCAGCAAGGATTTACATAATAATAAATGGGGGAGTAGTTTCAGCTACCACTGTCTGGACAAACAGAGGTGGCGCCTAGCTGACCTCTGCTAGGGCTTCAAAGGCACCCAACCTTTGGGGGGTTCTCTGTCCATGTTTATCAGATAGTGAAGGCAATAAACAGTTTCCCACAAATTAGAGTAACTATTAATGATAAACTGAATCTAAGTAATGTCCAAGGTTGTCCCCCTTATAGAATCAAATATTTTTAAAGTCAATTCCCAACATGGGATTCATTGCATTTATTGGTTTTTCATGAAGTTAAATTATAAAAGACTGAAATTAAATGCCTTTCAAGCTTACTCAAAACCTACAAGTAAACTAGGTACTTGGTGGATCAAGGAATCCTTAGTTCAGAATTTGCCTTTTGGGTGAAGTATCAAAAAAGCATGAAACAGTATGTAACAAAGGGGACATAATGATAAAGGTAGCTACATTTTCTTCCCTAGCATAGCTACCATACTTACCACCTAAACAAGAAAAAAAAAATATATATATATATGCATGTATATATGTATATAAAAAAGAATACCAAGTGCATTTTTTCCCTGGAACAATATAGGAAAGCTAAGGACTTAGTATTGTTTTACCAACTTCTAACACATCATGCAATCTACAATAATGCTCTAACCAGTCATGTCATTCCTAATTCTCAAACTTCTTATCAATGCCAGGTACATTCTTGCAATGCTATTATGTAATATAAAGCTAAAATGGAATAAAGTATCTTGGTCCATATTTCTTGAATTATGACAGATACGGGAAGTCTTCCTTGAAATGGGAGAAATCATATGCTTCTAAAAAGATTAATTTAAGATGTCATGAAAGTTTTTCACTAAAACAATAGCTTATGAGAAAGAAAGATACAAAAATTTTTCATGTGTTCACATATTTATTCTGAAATTTCTTATTTGTTGTTAGCTTCTTTGTTATAATAAGAGTAAGCCCTAAGAGAAAAATAAATTTTATGTTTTAAAAAATATGAACCCATTTTACATTAACAGAACAAAAAGGAAAATGTTTAGGTGGCTTTACTGATGCAATAATTTTTAAGTTAAAGATATTCTTTAGTCTTTATTTTATACTTCACTATAAGTGCAAAATTGCTTCTTTCTATTGCCTTTTTTACTTAGTGACCTTATTATTGGAGATGTTTTGTTAATAATTTTAATAGTGTATTTGATCTATGTTTAAGACAGGAATAATATATTTCAAATGCATAAGATACATTAATTAAGGGCAATCGATGAAAAGAAAATGAGGAAATGGAGAGGAAATGTGTGCTTATCACTGCTATTGTTGTCTGCTGGGTGTAGGTTTTATTTGATGAGTATATTTTGACAACGTTTGAAAGTTGACAGAATTGTGAGTAGAGGAGAATGGCTGGCCCCATGGACTACAGAAAAGATTTTGGCGATCAGAGTATCTGAGGATGCTAGAAAGAAGGGAAGCATGTGCACACGTGGAAACAATGGCTGAGAGAAGGAGGCACTCTTCATCCTCAGGGACAATGAAAAGTATAAAGGATATAAAAATGGGCAAAGGGGTAAGAATATCCTCTAACATTTCATGCTAAAGTATTGGAAGTTATTTGGGATCCAACTGGTTATCTTGGTGTGATTTTTTTTCCTTGTAGAGGTTAGTTCTCAAGTATAGAAAAGAGGAGGATTGGGAGGTCGATTCACAGTTTGGATTTTACACGGCAAGTAAGTTTTTTCTTTCTTTTTCTTTTTCTGTTTTAAAGGAAGAGGGAATTACGCATCCTGAAAGGAACCGCATAGTGTTAGGCATATTCTGTACCTCCCCTGTGCTCAGTTCTGTTCCATCCTGCCCTACTTGGGGCTCCTGCCCTCTCTTCATTTGGTTTTCCTGTTATTCTCACTTCAGGTATCACACGAGACAGCTAGGTGGCCAAAAAGAGTAGCTCTAGACCCAGCTCCCTGAAAACACCTGCACCTGTATCCAGCTTAACTGCCAGCCTCATAAAAAAACATATAAATACGCCACCCTCCCTAATCTTGCTTGGGTGACACCATTTTGGTCTCAGCCTTGCTGTTTGCAGATGTAACAATAAATTTATAAATTTTTGTTTTTAATTTAATTTGGCCTGGTTCCTCTCGGCACTGATCTAACACACAGGAGTAGAAGTGGAGAGAATCGTTGATTGGCTGCCTCCTGCAGGCCGCCCCCCAGCCCCACTGGGTACCAAGTCTGCAACCCAGGCATGTGCCCTGACTGGGAATTGAACTGTGGCCTCCTGGTTCAAAGGCTGAAGCTCAACCATTGAGCAACACTGGCTGGGCTATCTCACATCTATTTTTACCACTTATTACATCTTACATTCCTATAGTACATCATATAAATGATACCCACTGTCAAAATTACTTATCACTGTTGATTTTGCACTTGATCACCTGGCTGAGGCAGTGTTTCTCAAGTTGTTTACTGTAACATTGTTCCTCTCCCCCTTTTGATATTCTGCTCTTTGGAAGGAAATCAGTCAGGGCAGCCACACTCGAATACATCATTGTGATTGACTTTCTTAAATGTGGAGAATATATTCTTTGGAATTCTTCTGCACTAGAGATTTGTCTCTTCTCTCCCATTTATTATTTACTCAATGATTTGTTTATATCACTGTGGACTCCTGGATATTTCTATTATATATTGGGCTATAATGCAATAATTTATTTTTTAAATAGTTCAGCCTTTGCCCATTGAGAGCTTTTTAAGTTGGTTTTCCTATATCCCTTTGATATAGTCCTATCATTGTAGTGGTTTTTTGATAGTTTTGATAGTTTGTTAGCTTTTGTTTATTTTAGCAATGATTTCTGGAACTACAAGATATCCAGGCCCATCTTGACTATTTCCCCAGGTCTAGAATCACTGATTTCTCCAAGAATCCTTTGTTCTCGGATTGGAGAATGATATTAGAAACCAACATTTGGACACTAGGTAGGCTTGTTGCTGCTGGAATATCATTGCTTCTAGGCCTTTTTATTTGAGAGAGCAAGGAAATAGAATATAGAAATAAAACATATGTTTGCTTTCTAACCAGTGCATTTATAAATATTTCTATCTGTAACCATCTATATCTATTGATTTATGATATATAAATTCATATCAATGTCTCTAACTTTAATTTATTACCTCCTGAATCATCATAAACTCCTCTCCTTGTTTATGTGACCTTCCACTCCAGTAGTTACAAACCTTTTTCCCACAATCCATTTACATAATTGTTCAGTTCAAATATGCATGTATAGTGGTTTCAGAGTTATTATCCCCTATCCCATGGGAAACTACTTTATCACCTGGAGTACAGTATTTATGCACCATTCCTTTTGTCTTTATTCTTACAGAGTACAGTAATTTTTAAAGTGGCTTAGATCAGCACCATTTATTTTTCCCACTTTCACCAGTGAGGCCTTTTAAATTCTCATAAATGAAGGTTCACTCTGTGTTCTGTATGGTTTTAAGGGTTTGGAAAAATGTATTAGTATAATGCCATGCGTCTACCATTTACCATGTAAAAGCACACCTAACATGAAAAAAGGCATGTTTCCTTTTTCATTGCCATCTATATATTACACAGAACAGTTTCACTGCCCTAGAGAAATTCCCTGTGCTTCACCTATTTAACCCTCCCCTCTCCAAACCCTGACGACTATTGATGTATCATCTGTCTCAATAGTTTTACCTTTTGTGGAATGTGTAAATGTTACTATATAGAGTGTAGCCTTTACAGACTGACTTACTTCCCTTGGCAGTATGCATTTAAGAGTCATCCAGGTTTTTGTGTAGATTGATAGTTCATTTCTGTTTATCATTGAATAACATTCTATTGTATGGATGCACCACAGTTGTTTTAATTACTCACTGGAAGGCTCTTGTTTTTAAAGTAAATTTTCATGCCATTTTTCTCTTACTATCCACTAATTCTACCAACCCTTCCTATCTACCATTCTTTACACCCTCAACACACACACGCACACACACACACACACACACACACACACACACACACACCTATCAATGGTGGGAATTCATCAAAATAGCCCAAGCCTCTCTCTCCATCTCAACTAATGTAATAATGCTTTGTTGAACTCCCAGAAGCCATTCTGATCCTCCTTAAAGGAGTTTTACATTCTGTAATCTGTGAAAAATTCAAATCAGATAACATTAGAACCCCTGCTTTCCACTCTTCAAAGGCTTTCTGTTGTATTCTGTATAAAAATAAAACCCATGTCCAGCCCCTCTAAATATATTTTAAAAATAGTTTAGACTTGGCCCATTTAGAGCTTTTTAATTGGTTTCCTGTATCCTTTTGACATAGTCCTATTACTGTAGTGTTTTTTTTTTTTGATAGCTTGGTAGTTTTTATTTATTTTAGAAATGACTTCTAGAACTACAAGATATACAGGGCCATGTAATTTGGAACCACTATTAGATGTTAAATATTTTGAATATAAGTGATGACAAGAAAAACTCTGTAATATATTTTCAATATGTTCAGTGAAGTTGCCTTTGAGACTCAAAAAAAATTTTATTCACATCTCATTCATAATGTAATTCCCTTATTGTCATGATCCCCTAAACTCTTTAGATATTGGTGAGGTATTTGCTTTTGTTTTATCACATCTCCATAAGCACTTATGATTCTGTAATGCTTATTTGGCTTTTATATTATATCTGTATTTGAAACAACTCTTCCTGTCCCATGTGATGCTAAGGGCTATGACCTTTCCTCCTTAATTTCCATCAGAAGCAAACAAAGGTTACGTAGCAGACTATGTAGCAGACTCTACTGGCAGTTTGGGGCCACAGAGTTATTTACATTTAATCAGCAAAAACAATAACAAAATAAATAATTAACACCCATGTCCTCCATAGTTCCTTTAAGCCTCTCTTCCTATTTCTCTGGCTGAGAATTTTCTCTTCCCTTTTATGAAGGACACCTTCTGGACTCCTCCTTGATATTTGGTTATCTGCTATTTAAAATTCAGAGTAATTTATCTCAGCACACTCTATTTAGTTTTTTGCATACCTGGCATAGTGAAACTCACTAAACTATCCTCCAGGACCCTCCTTTTCTTAAATCTAAGGAAGTAAGAAAAATTACATTTGTCTCATCCTCAATTTCTAGAAGACAGTGTGAAGTGAAAGAATCAAGCTAGAGAATTAGTTACTGACCAACATGAACAATGACACCAGTTAAGATCAAAATGACCGTAGGCAGTTTGATTCTATATTATGTTCTTTTCCTCCTTCACCAATATTAGATGGTTTAATCTAATATATATGCCATGTATACATATATATTTAAATTACCTTATATAAGTATTTTCTATAACTATACTATGATTGATTTATAGACTATAAGAGCTGGAATATATACTGGAAAATGTTGATCAAACTGATTAGATATATAGAGAGTAAGTTTTTGGGGTTTTGGGACCCAAGTCCAATGTGAGTGTGGGCTGGGCCTCCTCACATCAACAAGCTAGTATCAAGATACCAACAGGGTGTCTGAGAATTTAACTCAATTCACCTAAATTCTGACACTATCTGCCTGGAGACAGCATCAGATTCCACAGGCATGTGCTTCATTCCACTTCGGATGTGCTCCTGATTGATTGGCTACAAATTGGAGGGTCCTGTGACACCCTCCACCTGAGAATGCCAATCACTAGTCCAGGTTATCGCCTGTACTCTTGACAGACCGGCTATAAATCAGAGGTTCCCACATCTCCCTCCTTGAGTTCAATTAATTTGTTAGCGCAGTTCACAGCACTCAGGAAACCTGTTTACCCACTAGACTAGCAGCTGAAATTCAAAAGGGTCAATTTTACAACAGTCTCACTAATCCCACTCCCAAGACATCTACCAGCCATGCTTGCACATTTCAGTAAGACAAATAATGCAATGCAGGCTAATCTTGCTTGAGTCTTTTGATAATAAATTGTTAAAAGAAAGAAAAATGGCAATATAGCACAGAAGATACACAAACACATGGACAACCCCATACATGTGTTACATGTTCTCATTCAGATTTAATTCAGTGTTCATATTTACCATGCAAAGCCCTGTGAATCAGATGTGGTATCCATCCTCAAGAACAGACCACTATTCTCCTCTAAACAGAAGCTTAAAAAGCACAAAAAAGAGATCTGGTCATTGCCTTAGGCATTGATTAAGTCAGAAACAATAAAACAGAATTAGAACAATACAAGTGAGTTCTGTTGAACTTGAAACAAAAATCTTTAAAATACCCATACCTCTAAGCAGAAAAATATTTTTTTAAACTAAAATATACCTGGTGCTGCATCTCCAACTAATACAATTTTACTGAAAATCTTTCTTCAAAAAAGGAGTTTGGAACTTGTATTTTGGGGGTAAAAAAAAGTTGGCTATGATGATGATGGTAATATATTTACTAGTAAAATAATAAAATTATTTTATATTAAAATATTTTGTTGTGCTTATCAACAACTCTTTATGAGGACATATAAATCAAAACACATGAAAGCAAAGATTAAAATATTAGACAAAAAGCTAGAATTATTTTTAAAAGATTATATAAGACCCTGCATCAGTTAGCTGGGCAAACTATAACAATAACATAGACTGTGTGGCTTAAGCAACAAAAAATTATTTTGTCATGATGTGGAGGCTAGAAGTCAGATCAATATATCAGCAAGTTTGATTTCTCCAGAGGCTTCTCTCCTTGGCTTGCAGATGACTGGCTGCTTTCTCACTGTGTTCTCACATGATTATCTCTGTGTATGTTCATTTATCTGGTATCTCTCTGTGTTCTAATCTTCTCATCTTCTAAGTACATTAGTCATATTGTACTAGGCCTACCATAACAATCCATATTAATGCAGTTACCTCTTTAAAGGACATATCTTTGAATACAATCCCATTCTAAGAAACTAAGGGATTAGGGTTTCAACATATTAATTTACGAGGGACACAAATCAACCCATTATAACCTCTCTCTCTCTCTCTCTCTCTCTCTCTCTCTCTTAAAAAAAGATTTCTTTTATATTTTTTCTCAATAAGCTATCATAAATCATATATATGTATTATTGTTAGGTCTTCAATAGTGGGTAATCATCCTATATAATAAAAGGCTAATATGCAAATTGATCAAATGGCAGGATGACCAGTCGCTATGATGAGCACTGACTACCACAGGGCAGATGCTCAATGCAGGAGCTGCCTCCTAGTGGTCAGTGTACTACCACAGGGGGAGTGCCGCTCAGCCAGAAGCTGGGCTCGCATTAAGGAGCAAGGGGGTCCCAGACTGCGAGAGGTCCCACCCCCCAGCCTGCACCCTCTCCAATCTGGGATTCCTCCGGGATTAGGCCTAAACTGGCAGTCGAATATCCTTCTCACAAACTGGGACTGCTGGCTCCTAACCACATGTTTGCCTGCCAGCCTGATCTCCCCTAACAACTCCCCTGCCAACCTGATTGACGCCTAACGGCTCCCCTGCTGGCCTAATCACCCCCAACTGCCCTCCCCTGCAGGCCCGGTCACCCCAAAAAAATCTTCCAAACAAATTTTAAAATAAAAGCAGAAATAAATAATAATAATAATAATAAAAGACTAACATCAGATAAGTTGAAATAAAATAGAAAACCTAGATCATTGTGCTTTCCAAAGAAATTTTAACTTTATTTAGTTGATAATAGGGCTCCCTAAGCAGGGGTGTATCTTACACAATTTTACATTTTAGAAAACATTTTTTGGATATGTATGGAATATAACTGGAAGGAGGAAACCTGGAGGCTGAGTCCAGTAAGAAGTTAGAATAGTATAGATATACGTAGACTAATAGACTCATTTGGTGATGGACACAAAACTAGTCATGAAAATTGAAAGTAGAGGATAGATCCCAGAGGTATTTAGATTATAAGACCAATTAAAGTTGGAGAAGCATTGGGTGCTGGGTGGTGGTGAAAAGAGGGTAAGGATCACCATAGTTTCTAGTTGGAATTACTAAGTCACACCAGAGTAAAAGTAGACAATACAAGAAAGAGGCATGAGGAAAACTAGTTAGTTTGAGAA
>NW_006300376.1:5256415-5257602 GCF_000327345.1 Myotis davidii | reverse complement strand
AACGTACTGACCACCAGGGTGCATTTCCTGAGTTAAACGACTGCCCCCTGGTGGTCAGTGTGCATCATAGCAACTGGTTGACCAGTTATTCTGGTCATTCTGCTGTTTGGTCACTGGGCTTTTATATATGTACTAGAAGCCCGGTGAATGAAATTCATGCACTGCGGGGTGTCCCTCAGCCCAGTCTGCACACTCTCCAATCTGGGATTCCTCTGGGATTAGGCCTAAACTGGCAGTCGAATATCCCTCTCACAAACTGGGACTGCTGGCTCCTAACCACTTGTTTGCCTGCCAGCCTGATCTCCCCTAACCACTCCCTTGCCAACCTGATTGACGCCTAACGGCTCCCCTGCTGGCCTAATCACCCCCAACTGCCCTCCCCTGCAGGCCCGGTCACCCCAAGCTGCCCTCCCCTATAAGCCTGGTTGCCCCTAACTTGCCCTCCCCTGCCAGCCTGGCCACTCCCAACTTCCCTGCCCCACAGGCCCAGTTGCTCCACCTGCCCTCCCCTGCCAGCCGTCTCTTGCAGGTCCGGTCCCCACCAACTGCCCTCCCCTGCTGGCTTGTTCACCCCCAACTTCCCTCCCCTGCTGGCCATCTTGTGGTGGCCATCTGTGACTACGTGAGGGTGGCCATCTTGTGGCAGCTATCTTGTAACAATGTCACGCAAGCTTTTATTATATAGGATTTTCTTTCTCTCTGGTCTAAATAGAGCTTTCACAGATGCTTATGGTTTTATGCCTGTCTCCCCCTCTAGATTCATCACATCACAGAAAAAATTCATTTTGCTCTATTCATCTGTAGGTATCAGAACACAGCACAGTTTTACTCAGGAGGCTTTTCAGCCAAGGTATGAATATGGTTTAAATTTGAAGGCAATTAAAAAAAACAAAGCTTGAGGTAAAAATCAGTTATTATATTACTGTATGTTAAAAATATATAGCAGAGTGGTCAGCAAATAGTAACTCTGATATGTGTATAAGTATGTACATACACATATATATATGAACATGTATACATCCTATCTAATAAAAGAGAAACATGGTAATTGGCGTATGACTACTACCCTTCCCATTGGCTAATGAGGGAGATATGCAAATTAACTGCCAGCCAAGATGGCAGCCAGCAGCCAGGCAGCTTGAAACTAACATGAGGCTTGCTTGCTTCAGTGACGGAGGACTCCAACG
>NW_006300376.1:5254457-5255363 GCF_000327345.1 Myotis davidii | reverse complement strand
CCCCAACTCCCCAATCAGCCCTGCTCTGAGCCCGACCAGGGACTGCTCCTAGGGATTGGGCCTGCCCTCTGCCACCCAGGAGCAGGCCTAAGTCAGCAGGTTATTATCTCCCGAGGGGTCCCAGACCGCGAGAGGGCACAGGCCGGGCTGAGGGATCCCCCCTCACCCCCGAGTGCACAAATTTTTGTGCACTGGGCCTCTAGTCCTGTATAATAAAGAGCTAATATGCAAATGGTTGTCATGCCCTCACACCCTCATGCCGGGGCTGGGGGATCGAAAACCGGATTGAGGGACCTGAGGCTGCACCCCTCGGCCCGGCAATAGGGGCCAGGGGACCTGAGGCCATGCCCTCTGCCCTGGCACCGGGGCTGGAGACCTGAGGCTGCCCCCACCTGGCAGAGCTTGATGGGGGACTTGAGGCTGAACTCCCCGCCCAGTGCCTGGCCAGGGAACCTGAGGCTGTACCTCTCACCCTGCAGGGTTTGACAGGGCTGAGGCTGGCCGGGGCTGGGTCTCACGTGATTTTGAGCCACACAATGGTGTGCAGGGACTTGGCTCTGGGTCCCACAGGGTGCCCAGACTCTGACAGGAGGGAGATTTTCATACACATTTTACTAATTTTCTTTCATCTCTGACACTTCTATCATAGAGAAAGGGCAAATAGCAATACTAAAATATTTTCTCTAATTTATTTCCTTTTAATGTGCATGAATTTCATGCATTGGGCCACTAGTTTATAGTAATAGTTATTGGGGCCATTATTAGGTAAAATAAAAGTCACTTAAAAACAAACACTGCAATACTGCAACAGACAATCTAATAACTGAGACACCTACTAAGTGACTGACAGTTGGATATTATATATAGTACTAGAGGCCCTCGCACCCCGGCTTCATCCAGAAGGTC
>NW_006300376.1:5253062-5253851 GCF_000327345.1 Myotis davidii | reverse complement strand
AACTCTTTTTTAAAAAAATAATATGACATCAAGTTATATTTTTAACCTCTCCTTTTTTAAAAATATATTTTTTATTGATTCAGAGAGGAAGGGAGAGGGAGAGATAGAAACATCAATGATGAGAGAGAATCATTGATTAGATGCCTCCTGCATGCCCCCTATTGAGGATCCAACCCACAACCCAGTCATGTGCCCTGACTGGAGTCAAACCCGGGAGCCTTCAGGACATGGGTCGATGCCCTATCCTGAGCCAAACCAGCTAGAGCTAACCTTTCCTTTTTTGTTTTTTTTTATTGTGGGAAGAACACTTAATATGAAACCCAGCCTTAACAAATTAAGTGTACAATGTTATAGCATTAATCAAAGACATTATTTTGTACAGAAGATCTCTAGAACTTATTTATCAAGCATAACCAAAACTTTATCCCTGCTAAATAACAACTCTCCATTTCCCACTTTCCCCACCTTCTGGAAATCACCATTCTGCTTCCTATTTCTTACAAGTTTGACTATCACAGATATCTCATTGGGGTGGAACTCAATGCAATTCCACTAAGAACCTAGGGCCAATCTGATAATATGGAATTTAAAATAGTGTAGCAAGATGCAAAAATGGACACAGTGATTGAGGAACAGGCTTGTGAGTTTAGAAGGAGACAAAAGAGGAGACTCATGGAATACTGAAGGTAGAAATGATTGGCATGATTACTCTGGAAGGTGATTTGGCAATATATAACAAAGCTGAAAATTCCCATTTCTTTGGAATTCAAAAGTTCTACTTCCCTCCCT
>NW_006300376.1:5251206-5253038 GCF_000327345.1 Myotis davidii | reverse complement strand
AAGAGTTGGTCTGTGCTCCCAAATACACCAACTTTTTCAGGGGCTGTTAAAAGACTGGTTTATGCCTCATTTATTTCAGAGTGTTGGCAGGATCAACATAATCTAGATATCTGGGTGCTAGTAAAAACAGAGACAGGACTTTGGGCTGGAACTCACCATAGCCACTACTCAACTCAGCACTAAGCAAATACCATTTGGATGGGAGGAGGTGGAGGAAGGTATAGGGGGATAAATGGTGGTGGAAGACTTGACTTTGGGTGGTGAACACACAATATGCAGGTGATGTATTCTAGAATTATACACCTAAAACTTATATTATTTTGCCCCAATAAATTCTATAAAAAAATCTAATCTAAGGTACCATGGATTATACACCTGCCCTATTTCATGAACCAGTATAAACAAAAAAAAACTGTCAACATACTCTTTCTTATAATTTAGAGATTTTATACTCATTGGAAGAACTTTTAGAATGATATAAAACATTTCATAATATTAATTGTACACAAATGAAAAGGACAATATAAATATATTTATTAAGCTATGCTTAATACTGTGGCAAATTCAGAGCCTGACTCTTCTGGATCACTTTTTGACTAAGAGACAGTGAGATAGATGTTTATTACAGGATATAATTTTCAGTGCAGCAGTAGTGATGCCTTCTTCTATAAAAGTGCTTTTCTCTCAAGATATTTTCCAACACACTGACACCCTCTCTGTATATTTTGATGCTATTGGTTACTTGATCTTACTGGAAGGTAAGATAAAAGGTTTTCAGACAACAACTAAGATTCATATTCTTTCCCTTAAATGTTTCTTTAATAATTGCTTGCATTTATAACAGGAATTGCAATTACACTGTTAGGTCATCAGGATAAACAATCAAGTGCATGCATGAACCGGCAATGTGAATTCCATGACTGCCATCTGACCAACAACTTTGATAGTTGTCAATGAACAATGCACTCTGATTTTAGAAATGTAAAATGTGGTAACAAGCAGTAGGCTTCTTAGAACTCGTTGCTGTTATTCTCCTTAAACGTATTATTACTCACTAGCCTACATTTCTGTCATTCAGCGACTAGATTGATTTCTCTCAGGGACAATAGTGAAGGCTTTGGCAATTTGGAATATACTAACCTGTTGCTTTTTATTATTAGGTTTTAAGTCTGTACTCTACTATTGGTATTATTTTGGTACTTTTCAATTACAATGAGATTCTTGTGTTTAGTGTGTATGTTGTATAATTATGTAATGAACTTGTTTACCCCTCAAGCATGAATCCTACTAGAATCATACAAAAACATCTGATCCATTAGCATGGTTGTCCTCTAAAGTGATCTCTCTAGATTTGGGTGCAGTTTTAGGTTTTACCAGAAGCTACATGGATTTTATTAATAGTTACACTCAGAAGTGAACTAGAACAGTAATTTTCTTCTTCCTCAGTGCCAACTTCTGACTCAGAAATTATTGGAGAACCTTTTCTCCTTGCTTTTTAAAAGTCATAATCATCACCATACCTGAAAAAAACTACAAGCTTTCCAAATTCAAAGGCACTGCTTGCTTCTCTGTGCAAATCCAGTGTGTTCCCTTACGAATAAAAGTGAGCTGGATAAGTTAAATCATTGTCACTTCTCTTTCTCTATACAGCCTACATACCTAGATTTATGCCTTCTTGTACTACTTATAAGTTAATCTCTTTTTATTTCCTATGAATTAGGGTTCATCTACAACAGGACAGTTACTGCATTTGATTCTATTTATATTCAGGAAGAGAAAATATTTGCTACTTCCTACTTTCCTAATTTGAAGACATTACACAGACCTATTTT
>NW_006300376.1:5250032-5250862 GCF_000327345.1 Myotis davidii | reverse complement strand
TATATAATAAGCCCATTATTGTGGTATAATTATTACAATGTTAAATATGCTGAGGTAAAAGTGCATGGGTACTAGCATAATAGTTATTTTAATTTTTCAGAAATTTTCACATTCAGTTTAGCATATTTTCTTATCCAGAAGCATGAGGGCATGCACAATAGAGTTTTTCTAATTCTCCAATCTGTAACAATTTGAAATTGATTGTTAAATAAGTCTAGTTCCCCCTTTGGCCAATTAGATTCCATAAGAAGACTACTGTATGGATGTTTAAGCTCAATCACCCAATATGTTTGATTCTTAATATTATTACTATAGATTCTGTTAAAATCAATCTATTTACACCAGTATTACATTATATAGAAATTGTGTTATGAGTTAGCCTAAGAGGATTACAAAATGAATTCACTAGAATTGTAATAAAATTGTCTCAGGCTTCCCTACAAAGCAAACCTTGAGTATAAACCAAATATAATCCTATATAATAAAGAGGTAATATGCAAATTAACCCTCACACCCTCACAAGAGGGTTGCCTATATCCAGGCCGGCAGGGGGTTAGTGAGAGACAACCAAACGACTGAACAAGCAGGCTGCATGGGGTGAACAGGCCAGCAGGAGGGTTAGTGAGGGATGACCAAATGACTGAACAGCAGGCTGCGTGGGGCAACCAGGCTGACAGGGGGGGCATTTGGGGGCAACCAGGACGCCTGAACAGCAGGCTGTGTGGGGCAACGAGGCCGGCAGGGGGGTTAGTGAGGGATGACCATATGACTGAACAGCAGGCTGTGTGGGGCAACCAGGCCGGCAGGGGGCTTGGGGGGGGGTGACCACA
>NW_006300376.1:5228383-5249488 GCF_000327345.1 Myotis davidii | reverse complement strand
CCAGGCGGACACCTGCCAGTACAGCGGTGGTGGTGGGAGCCTCTCCCGCCTCCTCAGCACCACTAAGGATGTCCAACTCCAGCTTAGGTCTGCTCCCCATTGGGAAGTAGACATTCCCTGAGGGCTCCCGGGCTGCCAGAGGGATGTCTGACTGCCAGCTTAGGCCCAATCCCTGGGGAAGCAGGCCTAAGCCAGCATGTGGTCATCCCCCGAGGGGTCCCAGACTGCGAGAGGGCACAGGCTGGGCTGAGGGACCCCCCCGAGTGCACAAATTTTTGTGCACTGGGCCTCTAGTAGAGTATAAATGAAGATCCAAGTCTCACTTAGTTCTGTTTGTGAAGTCTCTCATGGGTACAGTTCTACGCTTTTTTTTATACTCAAGGTTGGACTGACACAGGTTTCTACTGATAGTTACTCTTTAATATGCAATATATATACATATATATAGTAACAGATATATATATGTAGTAATAGTTAAGCAATCTTAATATATAGTTTGTATGAACAAAAATGTATAAGACTTTATACATTAAAAAAAAATTTAAGTTTGGAAAGAATGTTTTATGGTAAATATTTAGAGCAATTATATATTTAACATAAAATGGTTATTGAGCTATACATAATTACAAAAATGGGTAGACTTCAATATAATGGCTACATATACCAAGAATGGTTTTCATTGACTTATGAGAAATCAATTGAAAAATCAAATTTAATACTTAAATTTCTGACCAAACCATTTACCATGTTTCTAATTATTTACATATAAGCTAAATAACACATTGATTCTGTTTACTTTATTTTTGAATAAAAAAAGTCTTGAAAACAAATCTGAACGGGATCATTTAAAATAAAGACACTGAAATGTATAAACTTTTTATCGACTAATATTTCAGTACAATGATTCTAATAGTACGTTATCACCACTTTTAATTGGAGTATTTTGAACATATTTTATACTTTCTTATAAATGTTTACAGAGTCACCAGGTGATTGCTATTGGGCAGTGAAAGATTAATGTATTTTATTAATGTTCACTGAAAATTAATTATTTGAATATTAGGTATAATTTTTAAAATATATAACTCATTTATGAAAAAATAGATAATTCCAATCCTAATTTGATTTATATAGTTTATTCAGAAGACAAGATTTGGTGCAGGGAAAAGTAAAGCATGCACCTTTGTATTTAGTTCTATACATTTTTCTACTTTTATCACTTATTCTATATCATGGTGACAGCTATCAGGAAAAGAAAAGTAGTAATGCTTAGGAGGCTGAGAATTACAATTTCAAGCCCAAGAAATTCTCAGCTTCTAGAGGGCACCTACATTTCTTGGCTAAGCTCCTCATTCTTCCATCTTCACAGCCAGCAGTGGTAGGTTGGGTCCTTTGCATGCTTTGAGTCTCTCTAAATGGCCTTCTTCCTCCTGTGAGTAGGTGGGGACCACCTGGATAATCTAGAATTATCTCCCATCATAAGGACTATAGACCTTACTCACATTTAGAAAGTTCCTTTTGCCATGAAATGTAATATACCTACCAATTCTAAGGATTAGGATGTGAATGCCTTTGAGGGGGTATTATTCTATGTACAACAATTTACTACAAGGTTAGTCATTTGGCCTCTTAGTTTCAGAGTTTTCTCATATGTGAAATAAAGATACTATTATAATGCCTCACTCATAAGCATTTTTCTGAGAATTAATAAGGGTTATCTAAGCAAAGTAATTATAACAAAATATTGCACATAGTAATAATTACTTAAGGATTTGTTATAACTTTTAACTTCTAACAAAAATATGAAACCATCCCATTTTGTAATATGGCAAGTATATCCATACAATTAATGTAATGATTATTAATAGTTTCGAATTTTACGTAAAATAACTTGATGATAACCGGTTAAAAATAGAAATAGAAAAGATAAATAATAGATGATAGATAAACTCAAGAGACCAGAATTACCTACACATAATTGAAAGACATATTTGAAGATTTTATGACTGCAACCTGGAAAATGGGTTTCATATTATTTTTTTATTTCTTTATACATATCATTCTAGGATATATTGCTTTAATAATAATAATAATAAAAGAAAATTTATATGAATTACCTAAAATAGAACTTAGACTTTTCTTCTTTTCCCCTAGTTATGTGAGATAAAATAAATTACTAAATCTACCCCAATTGTGGATAATGATTTCTAATTACGGTACCTCTAATCATAAAATGGCTTCTGCGAATCGTCACAGTTTGATCTTAGCCAGTGAAGCCTCAACGCACATCACTCTTTATTGCACTAACTGAGGGTTTTTCCTCAGATTGTCTCACTCAGTAAAGAGATAGAGAGCAGATATATCGCTTTCAGTAGAATTTTCATAAAATGAGAGAGTCCCCTTTTTCTTATTTGTTAATGGATTTTATACATCTGTATTTACAAAATAAACAAACAAACAAACAAATCAGTAAAACTCAATGAGTTTGATTGACCAGGTCACATTTTCTAACAAACTAATTTTCTTATGATTTTTTTTATCTTTAATCAGCCCTTTTAAAACATATCATGTATTTTTAAATACATAATATATATTTATATGACATCTAGTTACACCTTGCCAGTAACAGGCACTCGAAATTTTTAACTATAATATTTATGGTAATTAAAAATGTACCTAACTATAAGATCAATTCTTAATTTCTTATTTGATAACACTCAGGACAAGTCCTCCTATGCCACTGTTAGTAAAACAACATCTGATATTTTGTTAATTGGTGGATACAATTTGCATAATGTATTTGTTAAAAACAGTTTTCCATTGTTTATAAAAATTTTCCAAATATTTATAACAATTTTATGCTTCTGTAAATAGTCTATAAACTTTTTATGGTTCATGGTTTTAGGGAAAACAAATAAAATCCTTGTTACTGTACTATTTATGAAAGACTGCTGTTCTGATTAAGGGGCCATATGCTTCATTTATCAGAACAGTGGATCATAAAAGGGGTAAGTGTATTAAGTGTGTCTATGCTAGTCTTGGATAATGATATTAAAGGAAGAATTGTTTCTCTTAAGCAATGGCCAGCTACTATTAAACACCAGTTTTGCTTAGTGATTTTTAACTTTTCTATTTATAGAAAGGGTAATATGCAAATAGACCGAGCAGAACAACTGAACAACCAATCAAAGTGTAATATGCTAATGATATGCTAAGGTTGCTCAACTGCTCACTATGATGTGCACTGACCACCAGGGGGCAGATGCTCCAACCAGTAGGTTAGCTTGCCGCTGGGGTCTGGCCAATCGGGATTGAGCGAGATGGGCCGGATACACCCTGGAGCCCTCCCGTGGTACCTCCCCAGCTCTATTGTGCACTGGTGGGGTCCCTCTTGCAAGCCTGGCCTGTGCCCTCTTGCAATCCAGGATCCCTTGGGGGATGTCAGAGAGCCGGTTTCAGCCTGATTCCACAGGCCACTCCTCTTGGGAGGGAGCCAGATAAAGGGCTCATGACTGGCAAGAGCTGCTGCGACAGCGTGAGCCCCTCCTGATTGGGACTGATTGAGCACGAGCCTGCCGCTGGTACAGTGGGGCTGGGATGAGCAGGAGCTGCAGGTGACATTGGACTGCATGTTTTGGCCCAATTCCTGCAGGCCACCCAGAGGGACCCTACCCATGCACACATTTGTGCACCAGGCCTCTAGTTATTTTAATAATATAAGTTAGCTGGAATAATTGTGAATATGGTGGGATTTTCATGGGTATTTGCCAAAAGTAATATTTTATGGGGTATTCTGTAAACATTTACTCATGTGAAATTCACTGAAAAAAATTCCACAATATGAGTAAAAACATTTTACTTATATGGTGAAATTAAGTCTAGGAACATACCTTTAGTTTAAAAAGGTATTTGCTAATTGTAAAGAAACTATGGATGTGCCTTGATAAACAGAGGAAGGGTTTGGTAAAGGATTTTTGATTTGCAGCATGATTCTAGGTAGTATGGATGAAAGAAGACAGGTCCAGGTCTATACTGGATGTTGTTAAAAGTAATGGTTAAAAAAATAATGGCACACAAGGCAATATACAGATCATATATTATAGAAATGTACACTTGAAACCTATATGATCCTATTAACCAATGTCACCCCAATAAATTTAATAACTTTAAAAAAAGTAATGGTCATTTAATGAATAGGTATTTTATTATTATTCTTTTAGTCAAGAGTCCAAAAGATTAAAGTGTGGCCAAAGTTGTCACTGTTGAAGAAGCTAGTCACAGAGAGATATGTTTAATCATTTTGTGATCGCAATGTGACTTTTCGGATCATCGTTTCTGTTCATTTAGAACTCCACAGTTTGCATACAAGAAGGGCCATTTTTCATTTTTTCACAAGTACCACTACCTATTCATAAGATAACAGCCATTCTTTCCATCTTTACTTTTTCTTACTTGTATCTTATCCAGACTCAAAGGATCTTTTTATTCAAAGTTGGGAAACAATACTGAAAAGCAAGTCTACTTAAAGAAAAATGCCATAATAATGGCAATTGATTGCTAATCCGAATTTCAAAATAAACTAGCAACTGAGAAAATATTAATTACAATTTAATCATTGTCAAAAGAAGATAACCTTAAACTTTTAGAATAACTACTATAATGTAAGCAAATTACATATTGATTAAAGATACTAATTCTTAAAAAAACTTGTCACCTCTACAGAATCTCATGAATGTCTTTTGAGGGGACTGAATACTTTATGTGGAAAATTCCAAAGGTCAGAGCAACAAAATCAAAGATAGATGAAATGTAATCTATAATAATAAAAGTGTAATATGCTAAGTAGGCTGGACAGCTGAATGACCTCCTGGATGTCATTTTGGATGTCCTTCCAGATGAATTGGCAGGGGCCAGGGCAGAGGCAGTTAGGGGTGATGAGGCAGGCATGCAGAGTGACTAGAGGTGATCAGGCAGGAAGGCGAGTGGTTAGGGGCAATCAGGTAGGCAGGCAGTTATGCAGTTAGGAGCCAGTGGTCCCAGATTGTGAGAGGAATGTCCGACTGCCGGTTTAGGCCCGAGGGATCCCAGATTGTGAGAGGGTGCAGGTGGGGCTGAAGTACCCCCCCATGCATGAATTTTGTGCACCAGGCCTCTAGTTTATTCATATTATTACTTAAGAATATGATACAATTGAGATAGAATACTAAATTAAATAGATACATTCTCTTTGGCATACTCATCTTTAGCTTTTATATATTATTTCTCTTGAAATTACTTTTTTCAAATTGCAAATATTATGACAAATTGTAAGCATATGTCAGAATTTCCAATTAATTATGACATATTAATTTATGACTGCACATAATGTTGTAATTTTACACTCTAATATCTTTGATATGTCTCAATCATTTTCCTCATAAGAGTTGTACCAAATTTATATTACCAACAAAATGCAAATATGCAAATATAAGTATATATTTTATCTAAAATCTTTATAAAATTAAGTGAAGATTTTGTGTTTTTTTTCAGATTTCACATATAATTTATTATATATATATATATATATATATTGCAATAGGTTAGAACAAAGGTATAAAAGCTGACTGAATATATACTCTTTACTATATATTTTATAAATATAACAAGAGAAATTTTTTATAAAAGTGCAATACTGTTAAACAAAAATATTTTAAAACATATTTTTTAAATAGTAGACATTAATCCCATACAGAAATAGCACACACAAAAAGAAAGAGCAATTGTACTGCCTTGAGGAAAAATAAGAATGTAGAGAAAGATTGTGTACTATCCATCAGACACTTCCATTGCAAGTCCTGCTGCTTCTGAAGAATGCCTCAAGTGCCTTTTAGCACATTCCAAAAGCCCCAGGATATAAAAATACAGCTTAATCTAGTAAATGGGCCAAATAGTCACAGTCACTAGAAAAGAAAGATATAATTAAAAACACAATAACTGTAACCACTAGCATACCTATATACTTAAAAGAAAATTCACTTGAATACCATTAGAAAGAAATTTCTAGTTGTAAATTTTAAATCTGCTTCAATACTTTATTTTGACATTTTTCACTAAACATGCCTGATATTAGAAAAGTATATGTAATTCTGGAATACTTTTAATAACACCAGTTTATAGATTATCAGGAAAAGATCACAAAAAGTTTTACTAGTGTAAGTGTCTATTTTTATTTGTCAAAGATATAGAAGTTTATGAAAAAGAGGCATCTATGTAGATAAAACAGTAACAGCATATCATAGTAGAAATGTCTTCTTCCCCTTGGTTGCCTTGGCATGCTGTCCCTTGTATATTTGCCAGCATTAATATTTACCAGATTCTTCATATGTCAATGCACTTTAATACTGAAGACGATGTACTTCTGTTTAGGGTAACATCTATAAATATCAAGATCTAGTTTTGGAACACTGTGTATAGAAATGATGTAATGATGCCATTGGGGCATGACAGTGGTGGCTACGCTCAGTTGCCTCTGGACAATATTCCTGCATCCTAATGTTTTATATACTGAAAGCCGCCTGGAACATATTCCTGCTTCCTGGCATTCTATGCACTAAAAGCTCCAGACTCTTTGAAAAACACTTCCATATGAAAATATAAAATACTGAGTTTATTCCAAAGATGGTGAATTCATTTTCCCACATCAACTCTTAGTTTATGATCATATATTTATCTACAAAGAATTAGTACTTACATTAACTTTTTATAATTGGGTACTAATCAATTTCTATGTATTCAACTAAGTGAATATTCATTGAATCCACTTTATCATATTATGCCTTTTATGAACACTACCACCAAATCACTTCTTTTTAAATGACTCTACTTAAGGTTCTATACTTGAGACTAAAAATTTCACTACTTTTTAAGCATGACTCACTCAAAACTATTACTGTCAGCAGACATGAATTAAAGTATTATACTTTTTCTCAAAAATAAGATGATCTTATATCTTCTTTAATTATCTACTCCAAAACATCAATGAGTCTCATTGAAAAACCCTGAATTATTTTATATTTTAAATTAATTGTTTCCATTATGTAAATTTCAATTCTTAGTGTACTGAAATGCTGAGTATTTTTATACATTGATGCATGATCCATAAACCTTGCTTAACTTTCTTATTTTTTTAAAAAAATAACAGAAAATAATTGATCGGCTGCCTCCTGCACATCCTGCACCAGGAATCAAGCCTGCAACCAGGGCATGTGCCCTGACTGGGAATTGAACAGTGACCTTCTGGTTCAGAGGTCAACACTCAACCCCTGAGACACAGTGGTCGGGCTTAACTTTCTTATATTTTGACATGACCAAGATTCATTTGAGAGCTACCTAGGAACAAAAAGTAAAGAAACCCCAAAGAGGAGCTTGTTTATTTGTCGAAACAGATAGAGCACTTAAAAAGAAATGATATTACTTAAAATAAGTGAAATAATTCTCCTCTGTATGTATGTATATTAAAATAGATTTTCTGTATCTAACCAATCTTTATTACTAACAGAAGGAATATAATTAGCATTTTGCAATTTTAATTTATATTTGTTAGAAGTAATCTCACAATCAGTTCTTTTTCATTTCTTTGTTTCCATTTTTTCTGACTTCTCTTGGGAAAATTTGAAAATGAATTGTGCATATCCCAGAAATATCTATTTCTAATCATCATCAAATTTTTTTTCAAACAAAAAAATAAAATATTGACTGTGTAGAAAACTTGTATTAAAACTAAACTGGAATCTGTGAGAAGTAATTATACTAACTACTTAATGGAAAAGAAACATTGTCCTCACAATAAAAAGGGAAAAACTTAAATATGGTATACAGAATCTTTAAGTTTAATTTATTTATTAAAGGTTTATAAATTATATTAGCAAAAGTTTCATGCAACTTTCTTGATACACGTATAACTTTTGGGACAAATTAGAATTCATGTTAAAGAATTAGAATGACTTCTAGTTTCCTATTCAGTGTGTGAAAAGCTTGGAAGATGCCACTCTGTACTAAAAAGCTAAACAAACTAAAGTATTAAAAATTCTGCTTAGATGTGTAAGATAATTATGTGGTTAAATTGTAATATGCCCAAGCATTCTATTCTTCTTAATGGAGTCTGCTTTCTGTAGAAACATTTTAACCAGAGTATATTCCCCTTGGGTTTTATTAGAACCTAACTAACCTAAGGGAAGGGAAATACTCAGTCCTAACCATCTTTAGCCTTCCAGGTGGAAGATTGAAAACACCCTCTTGACTTACAGGGCAGACAAAGGAAATAACCATCTTCAGCTCAGTGAAGCTATCTTACTCCACTTAATTGCAAAGAACTAACAAAAACAGGAACTAATGTGGTAGATATTAATCCAACGATAGCAATAATTTCTTTGAATATTAATAGTTTAAATGTACCAATTAAAATGTTGTTAGAGACGATCAAGAATCAAGGCACAACTCTGTTATCTATAAGGCACTCACTTTAAATATAAGACAAATAAAGATTAAAAATAAGTGGACAGAACAAATATACCACACTAACACTAATCAAAACTGTCCTTCTCTGAAGTCTGCTCTGTCTGGCTAGAGATTTACTAATTTTATTAAACTTTTCAAAGAAACAACTTTTGTTTTTTTATTTACTCAACTGATATTCTATTTTAAATTTTATTCATTTCTCTTCTAACATTTTAAATAAGTTTTTATTGATTTTTTTTTAGAGATAGAAGAAAGGAGTCTCTATTCAGACAGAGCAGACTTCAGAGAAGGAAGATTGTCATTTCTTAAAATGATTCAAAAGATTCATTAGTTAATGATAAAGTGATCAGTTCTTTAAGAAGACATGATGTTCCTTAATGAGAATGTGCCTCACAGCAGAGGATAAAATTACCTGAGGAAAAAACTGATAGAGCTGCAAATAGAAATAGATAAATTCACCATTGTAGCTAGAGACTTCAGCTCTCTATCAGAAATGTACAGATCCAGCAGGCAGAAAATCATTAAGGACATACTTGAACTCAACAAAAACATCAATCAACTGGAAAAAAAATTGACATCTATATACTAAGTTGTCCAATAATTGCAGAATACACATTTTTCTTAAGCTTACATGAAACATTCACCAAGACCGACCACTTCCAGGCCACATAACTCACCTCAACAAATTTAAAAAATAGATATACAATGGTTGCTCTCAGGCCACAATGGAAGTAAACTAGAAATCAGTAACAGAAAAATTGATAGGAAATCCTCAAATATTTAGAGATTGAGAAATACATCTATAAATAACATGTGGCTCAAAAAAGAAATATCAAGAGAAATTTGTAAAATATTTTGAACTAAATGAAAATTCAACTTATCAAATTTGTGAGATGTATGGAAAGCAGTGCTTAGAAGGAAATTAATTGCAGTGAATGCATATATTAGAAAAAATAAATACCTGGAGTCAATCATCTAAATGTCCACATTAGGAAACTAGGGTTAAAAAAAAAGAGAGCAAATTAAATCCAAAGTAAGCAGAAGAAAAGGAATCCTGGGGGTTGCGGGGGGTGGGGGGGAAGCAGAATAAGGACACATATGTAATACCTTAATCAATAAAGTAAAGCAAAAAAAAAAATTGAGTAGAGCACAGCCAGTGTAGCTCAGTGGTTGGGCATTGACCCATACACCAAGAAGTCACCTGTTTGACCCCTTTAGGGCACATCCCTGAGTTTCAGGCTCAACCCCAAATAGAGGGTGTCCAGAAGCAGCCAATTGATGTTTCTATCTATCCCTCTACCTTCCTCTCTCTCTAAAAAATCATTAAAACTATATTTTAAAAAATGTTAGAGCAGAAATGAATGAAATTAAAACAGTAAATCAATCCTATATAATAAAGAGCTGATATGCTAATTAAACCAAACAGCAGAACAATCATCTGGACAACCTTCTGGACTAAGCTGGGGCTGCGAGGGCCAAGGGAAGCCACGGCTGCGAGGGCCGAGCTCCTTGCATGAATTTTGTGCATCAGACCTCCAGTAGAGTAAATAAAAAACAAAAGTTGTTTCTTTAAAAAGATCAATAAAATCAGTGTCTTTCGCCAGACTAGCTATGAAAAAGATAGAGAACATAAATTACTAATATCAGTAATGAAAGAGATGACATCACGGCATATACTGTAGACATTAAAATGATATATAAGGAATACTATGAATACTGTATGCCTCATAATAAGATAATCTAAGTGAAAGGAATAAATGCTTTGAATGATACACTCTAGCAGAACTCAAGCAAGAAGAAATATACAATTTGAAGAGGTTTCTATCTATTAAACAGATTGAATTAACAATTGACCTTTCAAAACAGAAAACACTATACCCAGATGGGTTCACTGGTGATTTCTACCAAACATCTAAGAAAGAATTTATATCAATTCTCAACAATGTGTTTAGAAGTTAAAAACAGAGGAAATTTTTCCTAATTTATTCTATGAGGCCAGCATTACCCTAATATAAAAACCAGACAAAAACACTACAAATAAAGAATACTATAAGCCAATATCTCTCATGAACATTGATAAAAAAAAATCCTCAACAAAATTAGCAAAAAAAAAATCAACACTACATAAAAAGGATTAAATACCATGAATGAGTGGATTTATCCCAGGCAATCCATCATATCAAGAGGCTTAAGAAGAAATCCCTATGATCATATCAACAGATGCCGCCCAAGAAAAGCATTTGAAAAAATTCAAGACCCATTCAGGTAAAAATCTCTCAGTAAATTAGGTATAGTGATGAACTTTCTCAATCTCATAAAGAATATCTACTTAAAAATACAACTAACATCATACTTAATATTGAAAAGCCTAATGCCTTCACACTAAGATCAGGAACAAGGCAAAATAAGTAAGAGAATGAGAATACAAACAATAGCCTGGGAGAAAATATTTACAAACACAGCTGATAAAAACAAACAAACAAAAAACTATACACAGAATTCTTAAGATGCAAAATTAAGAAAACAAATAAGATTATTAAAAAGGGCCAAAGGCCTTAACGATACCTCACCAAAGAAGAGATGGATTCATTGCCTACTGCAAGTGCTCTTTGAGGGCAGGGGTCAAACCTGCAACCAGGTAAGTGCCCTTGACCAGGAATCGAACCCACACCCCTGGGATATGGGGGTCGATGCTCTAACCATTGAGAAACATCGGCCAGGGCCAAAGAAGATTATAGATAGAAACAAAGCATATGAAAAGATGCTCCACATTATATGACATTGGGAAATACAAAATAAAACAACAGTGAGTTAACATCCCATAATTTTTAGAATGACAAAGATCCAGACACTGAAAAATCTAAGGCTTGTTAGGATTAGGGGGGAAAAAAATTAGACAAAATATGTTAGACTCACATAGGATTAATTTTATTTTCTTTCTAAATTTTAATGATTTTATATCAAGACCTTTGCAAATATGCATAATAAAATGTATAATAATGTTAATGATACCACTTATGTAACAGCAAAATATAGTAGGGTCCTAAGTGTCTATTGCAATGCTAACTGTATGCAACTTATTTATTTAATGGATTCCAATTTAGCAATAAAAACAAATATGTGAGTCATTTGTCTTATCCTATAAAAGGCTAATATGCCAAGTGTCCAGTCGACCGGTCGGCCCTTCAACTGATGAAAGCATAATATGCTAATGATATACTAAGGCCGCTCAACTGCTCACTATAATGTGCACTGACCCCCAGGGGACAGACAGTCGACCGGTAGACCAGTCTCTATGATGTACACTGACCATCAGGAGGCAGATGCTCCACTGACAGGTTAGCTTGCTGTTGGAGTCTGGCTGATCAGGACTGAGTGAGACAGGCCGGACACGCCCTGGAGGCCTCCTCCGGTCTCTCCCTGGCTGGCCAACCTCCCACGTCCCTCCCTGGAGCCAATCACCCCAGTCGTGCTCTGGTGGGGTCCCTCTGCCTGGCCTGTGCCCTCTTGAAATCTTGGACCCCTCAGGGGATGTTGGAGAGCTGGTTTCGTCCAATCCCACAGGGCAGGCCGAGGGACCCCACTGGTGCACAGATTCATGCACTGGGCCTCTGGTAAGTTTATAATTAGATAATTCTCACAGTAAGTATAAAATATTTTTAAATCAAGAGGAAGAATAATTATATACATACACATGCTTTGATAATCATTTGAAGGAATAAACATTTTTAAGAAAATGTAAAGATATTTAAGGGAATGATAAAGAATATCTTTCCAGCAATTACCTTTGGGGAGTTGGAAGAGTAATGTAATTGGACAGGTACTCATAGGATTGCTAATATTGTTTCCTTATGTTAGCTCTTAAATACAGATGTTTCAGTTGTATCACACTGTGCTTCTTGTATAGTTCATAAGTGTAAATTGTGTTAAGATGAATACATTCATTATAACATTCCTCTTACTGTGGGATGGATTAACAGCAATTCATGTCCAAAATATTTAAAAATCAGAAATTCAATATAGAAAATCAGGAATAAAAAAGCACATGAAATGTTCCAATGATGAGTTAGAAGGAGGAGGGAGGAAAGGAGAGGAGAAGATAAAGGGAGAGAGAGAGAGAGAGAGAGAGAAAGAGAATTGTGAAGGATTAACCAATAGTACACTTCTCATTAGTGACCGAAAAAGACAATTTACTACTTGAAAGGATTTCCTTAAGGGAAGTCTTGCATGAAACAAATATATTTAATTGGAATTGCCAGAATCAATGCAAGGAGATGTAACAGTTGCAATCCTGACAGAACCAAAATTGCAGAACCAAAGTTAAATTCTTTAGCTGTAAAATGGTACAGTATTAAGCTATTATGCAAAGACTAAGTTATTCTGAAGCAATGGAATGGGAAATTGGTGCCAAAGAAAATCTAAGAGATCATTGTGTACAACCTATTTTGGCTTTGAAAACTCCATTAAAATACTCCTGGAAAAAATATAAGTAAAAATACTTCTTTTTCAAATGATATAAGTTGTTAAAATAGAAAAAAAAATCTCCAAATGCAGCATGAATAACTAAAGTGTAAATACAGTGAGTCAAATAATATTGTACTTATGAACGCATTTGGAATGAAATGCACTAAAATGACTCTTGACATGCAGTTATAGTTTTAACCACCCTCCTGGTCTGATACAGAAGATGGAGGTTAATGCATGGAAGCCCTTCCATGAAGGTTGCATAGAGACAAGAGAAAGCATGCCCTCTTATACCTGCTTGTCTGTGAAAAACCATGGTGAGATTTCTCTCGGTCTTTGCAATCTCTTAGCGGATTGCCTATGATGCACATAACCCACTCACTGGCTTACCGCTTATTCAATAATAAAATTGTTTTATTTCTCTGCTGCTACTGTGGAAAGATTTTCTGAATTGAGAGAAGGTTTTGTTTTGTTTTTAATTATATTTTCCTAAAAGTCACCACCACCATTGAATATATTCTCTGCAATTCATTAAGAAAGTAAAAATTCTCCAACATTGAAATTTCTAATTAACACATTGTGAACATTAAGAATGAAACAAAATGTCATTGTGACTTTTTCTCCCTATAATCCACAAGGCATTGGTGTAGGAGACATTTTTTTAAGAAGGTATCTGTCTTCTATTTAATTCCAACTTGCAAAAACTTCTAGCCTGTACAAATATTTTTCATTAAAGTAAGTCATGTAATATTTAAAAATATTTTAGCTACATGTTTCAGTCAGAAACTATTGAATGTCCTTTCACCATGTCCATGGCAGGGAAAAACTAGAGGCTAAAACTAATGTGTCACTTTCTTTGTTTTGAGGCTGCATTTAGAATGACCATAAACCATTAAGAAATTACCCTCTCTAAATGCAGCACAATTGTTGGCTGATACTTATATGATCATAACTGTGTTTATCCTTCTGGGTATAGCTGCATAACAGAAGGCTATTAATTCCTCATCACCATTTGTGAGAATTTGGAGAGAAAGAAAACAGAAGAGCATACATGAGTATCCCACCACCAGATGAAAGGGGACTATGATGGCTTTTCAGTGTTTAGTTCTCTGCCCAGGAGTATTTACAAATATTTTAAAAGATTGCATATCTGGTTGTCCAAACTCCATCAAAATGCATTTTGGCTGCTTAAATTAAGACTATTCTATCAAGTTCTAATGTAACATAAACTATCAAATCATAAATAAAATTATTTGAACTTGCTGCCATACACCTTGTTAATGCCTCCTGTTCTAATTATTTGTAAATGATTTAGCCCATTCGATTTCAATTTAACTCATTCATTTCAGAATGAAATACTATTTCTGATCATCATGGAATTAGCTGTACGAATAAGATGCCAAATTGTTGCATTAGTTTCTAGCCATGGAGCAAAATGAATGGCTTCCATACTTTTTTTGGCCATATTTAAGTATACCATTATGCAAAATAAGTGTTGACCAAGTTTTATGAGTACATCAGTATAAATACATTTATTTTTAAATTTTAAGGAGGTTCAAGGAGTTAAGATAGATAAATGAAGATTACATTCAGAAAAACAAAATAATGGTCTTCTTTTCAATTTAAAAATACACCTGCCATAACTGTTGCCAATACTAAAATATAACATATAAGAATTAAAACACCAGCATTTTGTATTTAAACATAAATTATTATGTTCTAAAATACCAAACAATTTTAGTGATTATAAAACTTTAAAGTTTGCTAAAGATTCTGAAGGTTTACTAGAAGACATAATAAAACAATAATATTAGTTCAAGAAAAATTATCTTCTTATTACTCTTATATTACATAAAACACACATATATACACATATAGGATGTCCCCAAAATTATATATACTTTGAATAATTATGAAGTCAACATTTATTAACATATAGTTCATTTTCAAAATTTAAGAGAAAATTAAGTGAGTTATCTGTTAAAGTGTGTATATATTGATTTGGGACACCTTATATGTATCCATACTTACTTTGACATTCTATACATACAATTGTGGCAAAATGCATATGTCCTCTCATACAAATACTCTGCTAGATATTAAACCTTCAATTTTATTCAAAAATGAACTTTAAAATATTAGTATTGAGACCCAGAGGTATATGAAGTTTTCTTAGTTGTTTTATAAATTATATAGTTCTCTGATTTCTTGTGCAACTCTCTCAGTCTTATACCCTTTGCTTTTGAAGATGATATATGCTAGGTAATTCCATAAGTACTAGAATTTTAACCTCTGCCACAGAGAGTTTATATTAACCAATATCTCCATATGATCTAGTAATATGTCAGTTCATTCATTTATTTAACAAATACCTACTGAGAGCCTAGTATGGGCACTCTTCTAGTGCTTATATCAGTAGATAAGAGAGACAGACATAACTGCTCCCAATGAAGCTGCTGTTTCAGTGAGAGTACACCAACAATACACAATAGCTATAATAAATAAATTAGTAGAGTATGTCAGAAGATTAAAGAGTAATGGAAAAAACAAGGAGAGCAGTGCCAATGGGGTCGGAAATTTTGGATAGATGATCAAGTGAGTTCTTACTAATAACATTTAAGCAAAAACTTGAAGATGGTGGGGAATTAGCTGCACAGATAATTTAGACCACAACTTTCTAGACAGAAAGATATGCCATTACAACTAAAATGGATCTCTCTTTCTGTTACATGGAGAGTAGGTTGTAGGATAAGCAGGATAGTAGCACAAAGCAATAGCAGTACACAGCTAGAAAAGCAGGGAAGCTGAGAAACCGCCATGCCTGCTCCAGGTTCAATTAAGAAGGACCGGATAACTTTTGAGTGCAATGCAAAAAATAATTATATATTAAAAGCCTCCAGTCACACAAAGGAATAATTTGTGTGAGCCCCCTGAAGGAAACATTTTTATCCTGCCCTCAGATAATTAAAAGCCTGTGGTGTATGAATGAATCTATTAGAGAGAGAAAAAATAAACCCACTAAAAAAACACACACACCTAGTCTTAAAGAACAAACTACCCTGAGAGAGGAGAAATAACTATTTCAGTCTCTATAATATAGGTAGTTAGTTTCCACACAATTACCAATATAAAAAACAAACAAACAGAAACTGCAAGACATGAGAAGACCAAAAATTTGACACATTGTCATGAGATTAAAATATTGAAAAGAATCAGACTGAAAGAGCTCACATATGTTAGAATGACCAGACAGTGAATTTTACTTTTAAAGTCCAAAAAATATGTTAAAAGATATAGCAAAAAAGCCATGGAAAATATGCAAACAAATGGGAAATTTCAGGAGAAAGATAGAAGCTATAAAATGGAGCCAAGTAGAGGTAGAAAAGTTGTGGTAACAGAAATAAAGATATTCGGATACCTCTCCTGCTCCCCACACTCAACTATCAGAAGACTGGTAAGAGCAGAGAAAATAATTAATTTGAAGGCAGGTCAATAGAATTTATCCACATTGACACAAGAAAGAAAGAAAACAATACTTGAGATTGGTGAGTCAATACTGAATGTTTAAACATATACATATGCAATTAGAAAGAGAAGGGGGGGAAGAGAATATATAAGGGAGAAAGAACGGTAGGACATAAATATTTAAAGAGATAATGTTTGCCTAATAACTGAATACATCTCTTTCACATTGATTCTATCACACTTAACTATCAACTCTAGATGAAAACATAAACAATAAATTAAAATGAAATTTTAAAAGTAACCTAATAAACAGAATAACATAGTCATATTTACCAACAGTTTCCTTTAAGGTTGCTGCTTTTGTGTATTGGGAAAAGTAGGTATATGTGTGTTTTCTATGATCTCACACCTCTTAACTAGTCTTTCTGCTTCTGATCTTGGCTCCACAGTTTTTTACAGCATAATTTCCAGAGGCCCCATTATAAGCCAGGTCACGTCACTCGCCTGTGAAAAACTCCTCAGTGTCTCTCCATATCATTCAAAGGAAAAGTCCAAGATCTCTAATGCGATTTATGATCTGGATCTTCTGTTACTTCTGTGACCTCATCTCTCCTGCTCCCCACACTCAGCCATTTGCTTGTGATACCCTGGCCTTCCCCTTCCCCAGATGTGCCTGCCAGTCATTCTCTCCAATAAGTCCCTTGAGGGGGAAAAGGTCAGCATATTTTCATATTGCTTTAAGAAGGTATATCTTATAAGATCATTACATGGCTAAATTGACTCAATTTTCCTACACACGTTTCATCCACTTTTAGTATTATATGAGGAAACTAAACATTATTACAATTGAAGGGCTATTCCATATGCACTTTGCCCTTTCAGTTTTCTCCTATCAGTTGACAAATATTTGGAGTATTAAAATTAATGTTAAAATATACATTGGCAACTTGTAATTAAAGTGGTAAATTGTTGCTAAAGAAAAAAATCACAAAATCTGTTTCACAACACACATCATATTTGTATAACCTGCTGTCAGACTAATTCCAATTATTCATTTCAATGGATTAAGATGAAAATGAATTACAACATATAATTACTTAAATGCTCATTTTATCCATCCCACATAGATAAAGTTAGTATTAGATTGTCAAAATTATTTAGTAACCGATTTTGTTAGCACTTATAGGTACATTAATTTTTCATTTTCAAAGTTATTCAGTTAAGAAGTAAATGAAAGTATAGTGTGCACCATCTTTCTATTTCTTTTGAGAAGATGGTGATTCTCATCCATTTTGAATAAAGAGAATTGCTTTTGTCAAAATGAAAAATTCTTCTCCTGTTTTCTACAGGGTTTTCAATGTTACTGCACTTATAGAATTATCCACGTATAAAATAACAGGGAATTTATCTCATCAGAGGGTTATAATATAGTAATAATTTTGCTTAAAATGTGTTCATATGTCATGTGAATTGCTTTCAATAAGGTTTTAAAATACATTTATAAATTCATATTAAGATGTAAGAATATTGGTTTTTATCAAACACTTTTCCTCCTAAAGTCTCTGTTCTATTGCGCAAGGGAGACAATGAAGCGTTTCAGAGGGCAGAGGAAAATTGTTATAGATGCAATGTTATCTACCATAAATGACTAAGAAAACGTAATTCAACTAGTGATGAAACCTTTTTCTCTGAGGCAGTTTTGTAGCTCTTGTGAAACATCACAGACTACCTTGAATAAAAGATCCACAACTGATTGTTTCCACATTATAACCTATGTTCATTAGAATTCATTACTTGATAGTGAGACAATATTCCTCTACGTAAATATGCCCTTATTTATTTAAAACCATTCTCAATTGATAGACAATTAAGCTACTTCCTATATTTTTGCTATAGAAACAATTCTGTACTGTACATACACTCATAAATAAACTTTCATTATATTTTGTACTCAAGGTTTTAGAATCAGCATGACAAATCAGGGAGAAACGGATTTTAAGTTTTGATACATGTGCGTACTTTCCAGAGAGATGTAACTATTTTCAGGAGCGATGAATAGGCTGAGAGTCTGGTTCTCTAGTACATCACCCAGGTTGTATCTCCTTATGAATTATTCTTAGTTTGGATATAGCATTATTTTGGTTAACTTCTTCATGTTTTATTATCTTTCAATAATTAATAATCAATAAATAAGCAATATTCAAAAAATTTATTACATATGCTAACACATTTGTTACATTGGTTACAAATATTTAATTCTAGCAAGCCACTCTTAAGAAATGATTGTGACTGTAGTAAATAATCTCTTCCATCACTTCTAAGAAGTATCTTCACAGAAGAGAGATATGAAAGTTGACTTTTCTAATTGTAGAAAGCCTATTTAGGAATAGTACATTAAGATGACATACAGAGTCCAAAAGGTGGAGTCTATTAACACAGGATTGAGGATTTTGATGTTTCCCTCTTCAAAGTTTGGTTTATAAATCTGCAGGCATAAATGAAAAATGTAGGGTGCAGTTATCAAATTCAAAACATAGAATAACATTGACTGTCAACTGTAATTGACACATTTTAAAAAAAAAGAATTCAGATCATTTGCATAAATTAACAAATTTACACATAAGCTTAAACAATAACAGCTTCAGTCTGTTTTTCTTTGTTTGCCCTCTTTGGATATAGACAATAATAAACATGGCGGTTTATTCCTAACTTAAGGAAAACAACAATGCAAATGATACTGTGAGTGATAATTAACAAATAATCTGTTAAGGAGATATAGCTGAGCACATGCTCCATCCCAAGTGGGTACCTGTCTGTTAATACCACACTCTTTGCCATGTAGGAACCCAGGTTTAATGATCTTGATTTCCTGTCATTGTTTTCTTCCTAGAGAAGCCAAGAATGTGGCTTTTAAACATAATTTTTTTTATTTTAAATCTTGGCAGCAATTTATAGCTTAAAACATTAGGTCAATTCTTACTGTAAAAATCAAATTGGCCATGTCTGAGGGCCGTAGGCTACCAGCCAGGCTATTGAGAACCCTCCAGCAAGAAAGAAACAATGCAAATGAAATCTTAAAAAGAATAACCCAGAGCTCATACACAGGTGTTTTGGAATATGCAGGTATTGATTTTGGTGGGAAAAAAATAAAGGATATAATGTTTGCTGTGCTCAAAACATTTATTATATAAAATGCTACACACCTTATTTCATAATGCTCACAAACATCCTGTAGCTCAATATTTTATCTCCTTTTTTATAAGTATGCTGAACCTTAAAGAAGTTAAATAACGCAACTGTTTTAGATTATGTAACACATGAAACAGAGGCTGAATAAATATATATAAGTGCAAATGGTTTGTTAAGTAATCCCAAGAGGTACTGCTAGGAAAGTGAAGAAGGAAGACAGGAGGGAAGGAAAGGTAGTCAATATACAGTGGGTTCATGAAGGATAGACTGTGCAGACTATATGCCTCAGAATTGGTCACCCTGTCCCTATCCTCCCTCCCAAGGGATGAGGAAGCTGGGCTGTGTATCCAGCACACCTGCCTTTCATTGGTTGAGGATTGCTTCTAAAAACTTTAATTGTCTGACACCTCTGAATGACAATGACGCTGCTGGAGAATATCCCTGTAGCCAGAGACCGTCCTCAGGCAGTGTGCTGCAAGTGCTTGGAAGACAAAGTCAGAGGTTTGCAGGAGTATCCTGAGTGCTAAGTGGCTATGGGGTCCCAGCTGCTACATTTAACCTAATATGCATAAGTATGTAAACCAGGGATAGGAACCAAATCAGAAGGAGGAGCAAGTAAAAGAGATATAGAAGAAATATTCAGATCATAGGTAAAAACTAGAACAATAAGACGTTATAGAATTGATGGGTAGACATTTATAAAAATTAATAGTGTCAAATAATTTACATAATAGTGCATTATATTCACTTTGGAAAACTACCAGAAGTTCAAATATTCTAGTCCCACATTGATTTTCAAATATGGACCAAATAATAATTTTTTTCCTCATACAACTTGAAATTACATGAAAGTGTGGTCAATAGAAGAAAATAATAGATTGTACCAATCTTAATCTAGCTATGGATTATAAACATTCCAATGTAACTATTTTCCTAAATAGGACATCAAGATATATATACTTTAATTTGAAACTTTTAAATTCTTATATAGGCTCATGTTCAATCCTAATTGACCTAGCGCCGTGGTCGGGAAACTGTGGCTCTTGAGCCACATGCAGCTCTTTGGCCCCTTGAATGTGGCTCTTCCTAAGCCTTAGGAGTACCCTAATTAAGTTAATAACAATGTACCTACCTATATAGTTTAAGTTTAAAAAATTTGGCTTTCAAAAGAAATTTCAATTGTTGTACTGTTGATATTTGGCTCTGTTGACTAATGAGTTTGCCAAGCACTAAGAGTGTATCTGTTACTTTGTCGTGTAACACACATTTACCAGTTTATTTTATATTCATTTTCAATATTTATATCTGCTTATGTAAGAACCTTTGTTAGGTCCACTCACTCACTGGCTCCTTCCTCCCTGTTTTTGGAAACTATGCCGCTATAAAAAAGAAGGAACTTTTAGCATTTGCAACAACATGGATGGAACTGGAGAGCATTATGCTAAGCAAAATAAGCCAGTCAGAGAAAGATAAATATCACATGATCTCACT
>NW_006300376.1:5206103-5228328 GCF_000327345.1 Myotis davidii | reverse complement strand
TTATTTATTTATTTATTTATTTATTTTTAAGTTAAGGATTCCAGTAAAGAAAGGGAGTAGTTATGGAATAGCTAGATCTGTACTGATTCCATAATAATCATTATAACAAACAAAGATAAATCAAGCCAACTTTAGAAACACTAGTACCAGTATAGGTTTCTGAAGCAGACCCTGGTTACACATTTTTGCCAAGCAGCAATATAACTTGGTAATCGTGCACTCAATGGACAGAACTGATGAATGACACTGATGGAGAATACATATGAAGTGTCGATAAATTTACAACAAAATCAGATCAATTACAGAGATTTTGTACTATCTTGCTTTATTTTGCCCACACTTTACTTCTTAAAAAGTAGGTAATGGAATACTTTTTGTTCTCTTTATAAATCTAGTTGATTTATTTTTTAGTTTCTTGAGTCCTTCGAATCGTTTAATTGAATAAAACTGTGTCCCTTGTCTTGGTTTTATGATGCATGAAAATAGTAAAAGAACATTAGATCTATTAGAGAGAGAGCTGTTCCTTAGTAGCACATGTTGGAGGGTCACTTTGGAAAAGAAATATATATATTTATATGTGAAGCTAGATTTCCCAGAGAAGCAGTTTATACCATGTTCTGCAAAGTATTTATCTGGCAGTCAATTAGTGACAGTGATGATGGCGATCTGTTGGACTTACAAAAGCACCTGGAGCAGCTATCATGCCTAACTGATATACTAAGAAAAAAAAATGGTGACAAATAGAATTGGGATCATGAGAACTCCACTTGGTAAATTGCCCCAAACTCAGATGCATGAAAAAATATTAAAGTTACTACTGGAGGTTGATTAATTGGAGATGCCAAATAATCTTGGAATTCCTAAATTATTATTTCCCTGCTAAATAGGTGTTGCCTAATGAACATTTAACATTTTATTTCTCAATATATTTACTGTTATTTAAAAAATGGTAGGAAAAAATTTCATCTCCCAAAGCTCAACTCAATTCAACATAATATGTTACCAACATAAAATGACCAAGACCACTATATATTAAAACGCCATGTAATAAGATGTTTTAGCAATAATGACTGTTGGTGAAAAATAAAAACACAAAATTAAAACTAAAATTCCTGGAACAGAATAAAAATATATTTAAAAAATAAAATTGGTGGTGATTATCTTTACATATAAGGATGGAAAGTATGAACTACTGTTTTATCCGATGGTTTGCCCTTAGTGCTACCCACAGATACACTGCCTTCCCTAGTGTGCGGCCTCATCAATCTGCAACTCAGTCCTACATTAAATTTAGCAGGATCAATGGAAAGAAAGAGAGTAAGTCTCACAAAGCCAAATCATACAGAACTTCACCAGGGGAAAGAAAGTGAAACAAGTTCAGGAAAAGGCAAAAAACTCAGGGAACATAGTTGAGAAGAGTTTCATCTATAAATAAAAGCAGCAATGCTATGTTGCCCCAATTTATTTTGAAGACACTATTCTTTCATGATTTCCCATACAGCAGTGCCTGGGTTTAACTCCTAATAGATTTATAGAGCATTCCTCTGCACTTGTTCTATTCTCTGTGTAATGCTGAATTTCATGCTTCTGGATAATCTAAAGGAGCTTATCACCATTGATACAGTGAGAAGGAATTGTAAAATAGACCCAGAATGTTTACTTTTCTAAATATTCATTTTGAACACTTGTTTAGAGCTCTTTTTTATTTTCAGTTTCTCATAGAGTACCACATGGCTCTCCTTTCCCCTTTGTTTTCAGCACTCACACCAAAGCAGAGGTTTAGCTATTATAATGGAAATTACCATACTGAAAATGGATGCTCTAAGTACTACCCCTAACATCACCCACCTTCATTGTTATAAAACTCTCATCTCAGTTTAGATTAGCAATGACCTTACATATAACACAGCAATAGAAATTATTATCACAATAATTATATCAAGTCAAAGAAAGGTATGAATCATGAAACACTAACAATTTTTAGCTGTTCTTACTATGTTGAAGGGCATTAATTTTACAAATGTAGACCTCAGTAGCAAGACAACAACAGTAGGGATATTTAAAACTAGAGGCCTGGTGCATGAAATTTATGCACAGGTGGGGTCCCTAGGCCTGGCCGGGGATCAGGGCCATCTCACCCAATCCCTATCGGGGCTGAGCTGATCGGGGCTGGGCCAATCAGGGCCTGCAGGCCAGAGGGAGGGACCACAGGAGGTTGGCCAGCTGTGGAGAGGGACTGAGGGAGGTTGGCTGTGAGAGCACACTGACCACCGGGGGGCAGCTCCTGCGTTGAGTACATGTCATAGCAACTGGTCAACCAGTTGTTCCAGTCATTAGGTCCTTACGGTAGCTTAGGCTTTTATATATATAGATACTTTGGGAAACATAGGCTCAAGGTAGACTTCCCTATGTTTTCTAGGCAGTAGAAATTTAGCATAAGAAGTATGAGTGCTGTGTAAAAGTCCTTCACAACATGAGAAATCAGTTTTATTAATGCTATTACCAATGGTAATGCCAACAAAAAGTATTCAGGATGTCATTTTTTCTATCTCCAGTCACAAATAGTTCTTAGATCTCATAGCATCATAACAATTCTGTGACATAGAAAATGTGCAAATATATCTGTATTAAAGATAGAACTGACTAGTTCAAGATTTTATATTAATATATGTTTTATTTTCTGTAACAAACAGAGTCAATCAGAATGCATGGTTTAAGTAACTGATAAAAATTATTTTAAACTCCATTAAGAAGCTGGCACAACAAGCACTATGACATATAAAATGAATGAATGTGTCAACATGAGAAACACTTAAACCTGTACAGAATATTTTTAAATAAAATATAATTTATTGACTTGATTTCTATTGATAAGCATGTAACGTGTACAGAATTTTTATGAGTTTACTCAAGCGAAATTGATGACAATTGCCAGGAAGCAAAATATCAATGGATTGAGAAAATGCTCTTGAAAATTGCAGTTTTACCACTTATTTTATACATCCGAATAAAAAGGAAAGATCAACTTCTGACTCCATAGATCTAGAAGTATTAGGTTGATCTCTGAACTCTAGGCAGAAGTTTTGCAAAGCAAGTAAGTACTGCTATAAACATATATTACCATGTGATCCAATAATTGTACTCCTTGTAATTTACCCAAAGGAGTTCAAATCTAATGTCCATAAGAATCCTACACATCCTATATAATAAAAGCTTAATATGCTAAATGTCTGGTTGTCTGGTCGGCCATTCAACCAATCAAAACATAATATGCTAATGATATGGTAAGGCCACTCAACCACTCGCTAGGATGTGCACTGACCACCAGGGGGCAGATGCTCTAACTGGTAAGTTAGCTTGCTGCTAGGGTCCAGCCAATCAAGACTGAGCCAGATGGGCCAGACATGCCCTGGAGCCCTCCCGCAGTCCCTACCCAGCTGGCCAACTTCCCATGTCCCTCTCTGGCCCCGATTCTACCCAGCTGGCCAACTTCCCATGTCCCTCTCTCGCCCCGATCATGCACTGATAGGGTCCCTTGGCCTGGCCTGTGCCCTCTCACAATCTGGGATGAGGGACCCTACCCCCTGAGTGCACAAATTTCATACACTGGGCTTCTAGTAAATACATGCAGAAGCATTATTCATAATTTCAAAACTTGGGACACAACGAAGATGTCCTTTAGTAGGTGAAATGGTAAACTAATGTGGTACATCCTTTTAAGGGAAAGTTATTCAGCACTAAAACAAAATGAGTTATCAAGTCTTTAAAACAAAATAGATCCAGAGACATGAAACATGGAATAGACTGTGGAATCTCAGAGGGAAGGCAGGGGAGGGCTGGTGGATCAACCAAAGAACTTGTATGCATATATGCATAATCCATGCATTCAGACAATAGGGTGGTGAAGGCCTGGGACAGGGCAGGGGGTGGAGGTAGGTTAGAAGAGGTCAATGGAGGGAAAAATGGGACATATGTAATCCTAACTAATAAAAGCCTAATATGCAAGTTGATAGAACGGTGGAATGACCAATCACTATGTCATGCACTGACCACCAGGGGGCAGACGCTCAACGTAGGAGCTGCCCCCTGGTGGTCAGTGCGCTCATGGCTGGTGAGCACAGTCGCCATGGCAGGAACCTCTCCCCTCTGCTGCAGAAAAACAACAACAAAAAAACAAATGGGGACACCTCAAATGCATGTTTTTAGGTGAAGGAAGCCCATCTGAAGAGACCACATAACGTAATTTGAACTATTTGACCTTTTGGAAAAGGCAAAACTATGAAGACAGTAAAAAAAAAAAAAAAAATCACTAGTTGCTAGGTGTTCCAAGGAAGAGCAGCAGCGGGGATGTTTTTGGTAACAACAACAAAAAAACAAATGGGGACACCTCAAATGCATGTTTTTAGGTGAAGGAAGCCCATCTGAAGAGACCACATAACGTAATTTGAACTATTTGACCTTTTGGAAAAGGCAAAACTATGAAGACAGTAAAAAAAAAAAAAAAAATCACTAGTTGCTAGGTGTTCCAAGGAAGAGCAGCAGCGGGGATGTTTTTGGTAGTAAAACTATCCTGATGATACTCAAATGGTGGACACATATCATCACGCATTTGTCCAAACTGAATATACAACAAGGAGTGGACCTTAATGAAAATTATGAACATTAGTCAATAATAATGCACCAATATTTTCTCCTCTGGTGTAACAAATGTTACATACTAATGCAAGATGTTCATAACAGGAAAGACTAGGGAAGAGGGTAGTGTGAGAGGGTATGTATAAACTGAACTTTCCACTCAATTTTTCTATAAACTGAAAAACACTCTAGAAAAAGTTTATTAAGTAATGAAACAAAAAATACAAATGTAAGACCCATTTTACCTATTTTAAAGAAAAACTAAAACATTTAAAATTATATCAGTGTCACTAAACATCTTTATATTTATTAAAATTTAAACAAAAAATATTATGGAAACCTTTTTAAACCACAAAAATTATTCTCAGGACTTTGGGAAAACTGGTTAATCAAAAATTTTAGAACAATTTGGAAACATAAACACGGACACATAAAACTGAGTACAAGAGCATTGAAGAGTTCTATGTTTGGGAATTTTTTTAGCTTTATTAAAATAGAAAGTATTAAATATATTCTGAAAATCATTACAATAGTTTGAAAGGATTATATAATTAACATGTTTAAGTAGTTAGAAATTGAAAACTTGCCAGTCTTCCAAAGACCTTACTTACACAAATGAGGTATTTTGTTGTCTTTATTCTCAATTTTCAAAAAATATATAGTTTTGATAAAAAGCACATTTTGGGGGAATTGCCACTTTGAGTTAAGTTGAATTAATAGAGAGTTCATTTTTCTTGCTCTAGGCAAACCAAATTATACCCACTCTCTAGGTTAGGATTCTCACTGGATATAATGCATATAGAAATTGCCTTTAATAGTGTCTTCTAAAATGTTTTTCATTCTCTATTGTGTTTAATTAAAAATAAATTATTTAGCCCTAGCCAGTTTGGTTCAGTGGATAGAGCACCAGCCTATGGACTGAAGGGTCCCAGGTTTGATTTTGGTTAAGGCTCAACTCCCAGTAAGGGGTGTGGAGGAGACAGCCAATCAATGATTCTCTCTCATCATTGATGTTTCTATCACTCTCTCCCTCTCCCTTCCTTTCTGAAATCAATAAAAACACATTTTTAGCCGAAACCGGTTTGGCTCAGTGGATAGAGCGTCGGCCTGAGGACTGAGAGGTCCCAGGTTCGATTCCGGTGAAGGGCATGTACCTGGGTTGCGGGCACATCCCCAGTAGGGGATGTGCAGGAGGCAGCTGATCGATGTCTCTCTCTCATCGATGTTTCTAACTTTCTATCTCTCTCCCTTCCTCTCTGTAAAAAATCAATAAAATATATTTTAAAAAAAAACAAACACATTTTTAAAAATAAATTCTTTAGACTTATTAAATTTAGACTTATTAAATTCTTTAGGTTTATTTTTCCATTACAGTTCTCTGAAATTTTAGGTTTTTGTTTTCCCTAATATCTACCTTTGAATTCTGTGTCCAGACAAGCTCCACCAACCTCAGTATTTTAGTAGTCTGAAGTTTGCTGACCTTAGGGATGCTGCAATGCAGTTTTATTTCTTTACAGACCAACATGTAGTATAATTATAATGTCTTTAGAGGAGGAAATAAACAATGTATGTCTAGTTCATTGCTTTTATCGTTTGAAAATATAGCTCAACTGCCTTTAAACTCATTCATTCTCTGTGCCTCTTCAATGAAATGGTGTCTCATATAACACCTGAACAAGAGTGAATTGTTTCATTTTAGAAGATGAAGAGAAATAGTTATGCTCTATTGAACTCCTAATATAAACCAACTGCTCCTTGAAATGCTTAATGATTACAGAAAATACCGATAGGGAGCCTCCATACTCAAATAATTCTTAGAAGAATAAATTTTTAAAGAGACATGTAATTAAAGCAAATTTAGTTCTTGGTTTCACTGCTCAGTTTGTGTCTCCCTAAGCATTAGCAGGTCAGAGTAAGATGCAGAACACTCAGATGTGTGATCTAAGACATCCATACCCTGTTTTACATTGTGATAATCTCAGCAACTGGAAATGTCCAACCTTTACTGGACTTAAATCCAATACAAAAGCTGATCAACCCAACAACTAAACTTTATGATAGATGTGAGTTAAAATAGTGTGAAATTTGTGTGACAATCATGTGTGTTTTAAATTGCTTGTTATTTATAAGAAATACGTTTTTCATATAAGTAAGAATATGTCAGAAATTCCCTAGGGGCACATATTTGTAGATGAGTTTTCTTCTTTTCATTATTTGCCAAAATATCTAATAATTCCCAATGCCTAGCCACATTTAAGGTATGTCTGTAAAACTAGTTGAACTTCCAAACGTTTTTTTCTTTTCTTTTTAACATGCTGTTTATCATTCCTCTTCTGCTCAAATACTCACATCCCATCTATGTTTCACTCATGGCAAACTTTTCTAAGGTTAGGGTGAAAGGAATTTTGACTTAAATTTTCATTTGAATGAACCAGGTGGATTTGGAAATACCACATATTATTATGTAGTTTTGTACTGCCAAATCTATAAGTACCATTTAGATATCAGTCTAATTTAATGTCTACTTCCCACCACCAACCTTGAAAGTTGTGCTGTCTAATTTCTACATCCAAACATGTTTGTTCTGACTAGAATCTGTTATGTGACATCAGTTGTTGGGATCTTACCCAACACAATATTGTTAATTAGATTAGAACTTCAGATAACTTATTGCCAGACACTTATGTCATTTCCTAGCTTTAGCTGAAGATTGATTGGATCAATTGTATATAAGGATAATCACTGGGCTGGTTTTCCAACAAGGTCTTTACAGAAAGATGATTTTTTTTCATGCTCCTTTTTTTGTATCTGTTTGAAGCATAGAGTTGGTAACTGAGATTGCAAAGGAAAACACATACCCATGAGATGAACTTGACAATAGAGCAAAGCACTTAACGTGATGGATGTGAGAGAAGGAAACCGGGACTTTGATGATTATCTTGGACCCTCCTTAATAACTATGGACTCCCAAAATTGGAATTATTTTAGATGGGAAAAATATAAATCTTTATATTTTAATGTTACTTATATGTTTTTTCTAGGAGATAAATATAATTCAATTTATACAGTATTTCTTAAATTTGAAAAACCTGAACCAGTCATTTATATAAATGCTTTAGTAACCAGAACATACTGGGCAATAGACAGTTAATGTATTACTGTGATACAATTGGAGAGGAGAGTTATTTTATGGTGATTCTCAATATTTAAAGCTCCATATTTCCCAGGAGAATTGGAAAACAAAAAATTCCCAAGTAACAAATGTGGCTCAAATCTTGCAAGAGTATGTATTCAAGGAATGTGCATTAGGATAACTCATATTTAAGTTTTCAACCCTGGAAAATTATAAATCAACAAAACCTGAAAACTGCTTAAGTTTGCCACCAAACCACTTTAGTTTGTAAATCTCAAAGAGATAAATGCTTTATTGGGCATCAAAACTAGTATAAAAAGTTACATTACATGCCCAGGCTTTTTTTGTTTTGTCCTTGGCACACCTTGAAAATTAGCATAATTAATAATGGTAAACAATAAGTTTAATAACACAATGAGCATCCTTTTCTTAGGGAAAATAACAAATTATTTCTATATACATTATGGAGACTAGGCGATGATGATAAATGATGATGATAATAATGATGATGATGATGAATCTACAAAAATTAGAGACAGAAATATTTAAATGTCTCAAGCAAAATGTAAAGTTACAAAATTTCACTACTTTATAAAAAAATCGTAGTCTTACTAATTTCTTAGTTTTGGATTTTGATAAAAAGTGTTACTATTTAACAAGAGTGAATATCATTCTATAATTTTAAAGTGTGAAAATGAAGTTTGGGAATAAATAACTTGAGACATAGTATAATTATGTCAGCTATGATTGAATGATTGCTGCAATTCTCTACACATTTCTATATTTGTACCTCATAAAACATAAATTTCCGAATCTCCCTACCAAAGGGCAGAGTTTATTATAATTTCACTCCTCCAATCTGAACTAATCAGATGACTTATTTTTGACAATAAATAACAGAATTGTCAGTATGGCATTTCTGAATTCGGGCCTTAAGGGTTCAGACTTTCTCAGACTTTGTCTCATACAATGAGAGCAAGCCAGCAGGATGCTTCTGAAAGAAAAATGCCATATGGGAGAGAGCTGAGGTACCTGAGCCAAGAACCATTCAACTTCAGGTGCAAAGCCACCACCCTTCTCTACCCACCAATTAATTGAGATAAGCAGATAGAAGAACTAGTGGTCTATTTTTTAACTTATCAAGAACACTAAATTATTGCTTTAAATTTACTCAGTTTGAGGGTCATTTTTTCACACAGTGATATTATGGCAGTACATAACTAATACCACAGCCTAAATGATCTCATTATTCTGAGATCCTAAGAAAATATAATTGTATTATAAGTTAGAATATAAAATTTTATTTAATATAAAAAGTAGAGGGAAAGTAAGTTTGGCAAAAAAAAAGTGAGTTCAATTACAAATTTCATTAATTACTCTGTGCAAAAATAAGAAACAAATTAGCTTTTGTGGGCATTGCATTACTCATCTATAAACTGGGCTTTATAAATTTACCCATTATCTCATTTGCAAGAAAACCTGTCTGTGAAAAACAAAACAAGACAAATCAAAACAACATAAATTTTTCCAATGCTTTAGTCGCTGACCCACATGGAGATCCTATGAGCTAACATATGTTAGGCATCTGACTAAATATGTTATAAAAATATCTTTTTGATATTATTTAAACATTATTATAATTATTAATTAATGCAAGCAAAAGTTCTCAAACAGAATATGAAAATTACTTTAATAATTATTTAAAGAAGAAAATGTTTTAATACCAATTATTAAAATATAATACCATTTAAAATTCTTCCAAAGAAAGTGAAATACTTAGGTAAAAATAAAGCAAAATATGTGTAGGCTCTGTATGCAGAAAAATTATGAGAATGCTGATAAATAATGAGGAAGCATATTGTGCTCATGTTTTGGGAGACTTGATATGGTTAAGATGTCAATTCTCCCCAAATTTAGCTTTAGGAGTCACACAATTCCTAGTAAAATCTCAGCAAAATTATTTATATACCAAGAAATATATTCTAAAATTGATATTGAAAATAAAAAGTACTAGAATATCTAGAACAATTATTTAAAAATAATAGAATGATAAGAAATACACTACCTAATTTTAGGACTTACAACATATCTATAGCAATCAAGACAGTTGGTATTGAAAAATATAGACAAATAGATCAAAGGAAGAGTAGAAAGCCAGAAAAAGACCTGCACATTTATGCACAATAAGATTTTGAAAATTTTATAAAGACAATTAAATTAAGCATGATTGACTTTTCAACAAACATTAAAGCATGGTATCAAACAAACAATCCTTAACAAATATTGATAGATTGTACTTCATCAAAATTTAAAATGCATGCCATGAAAGACCCTGATGAGAGATGGAACAAGTCACAACTGGGAGAACGTATTTGCAAACTACACAAATTAAGCTCTAAAATAGATACTATAGATGCTTATTCTGTGTCTAGTATATATATAATTTAACTGTAGAGCCCTGGCTAGTGTTGGTAAGTGGTTAGAGCATTGCACCATACACCAAAGCGTCACGGGCTTAATTCCCAGTTTGGGCACATAGCCAGGTTGTGGTGTTCAATCCCAAATTGGGGCAAATGCATGAGGCAATCAATGATCAATGTTACTCTCTCACACTGATCTCTCTCTCTCTCTTTCTCTCTCCCTCTCCTCCTGCTCTCTAGAATCAATTAAAAAGCATATCCCTTGGGTGAGGATTAAAAAAACAAGCAAAAAAAAAAAAAACTATTGGCACATGCATCAATTTCCATGCATCAACTTGCAAGGGACTTATGCTAGTGGTAATGCCAATCTCAAAAGGCTGCATAGGATACATCCCATTTATATAATACTAGAGGCCCGGTATACGAATTAGTGCACAGGTGGGGTCCCTCAGCCTGGCCAGCAATCAGGACCATCGGGGCCATCTCGCCCAGTCCCGATAGGGGACAATAGAGGCCGGCCAGCCAGGGGGAGGGACTGCAGGAGGTTGGCCGACCACGGTAGGTTGGCTGTGGGAGCACACGGGCCACCAAGGGGCAGCTCCTGCATTGAGCATCTGCCCCCCTGGTAGTCAGTGTGCGTCATAGTGACCGGTCAACCAGGTTGCTTAGGCTCTTATATATATATAGAGAGAGAGATTTTTGAGCTCACATAAGGTTGAGAATAGGTTAGCTGTTGTCAGTGTTTAGGCAGAGCAAGATCGGTGCAACTACAAAGAGATAGTATAAGGAGTTTCTTTGGGATGATGAAATAGTTCTGCTTCTTGAGGTAATGGTAAAACAAATCTAACGTTTCATAGATTTATACTCCATAGACACAAACGAGTGTATGTAAAAATTGAAGAAATATGAATAAAATCTGTAGCCTAATCAACACTGTACCAATATAAATTTCCTGATTTTTAGTTCTGTAGTTATGTGAAATGTCACTCATGGGGAAGCCTGGCAATGGGTAAACAGGACCTACTCTGTACTACTTTTGCAAATTCCCATGTGTTTACGAATATTTCAAAATTCGAATGTTCTAAAAAGATCTCTTAGATTTACTATAAGTGGTATTTTACTTTAAATCTTTAAATACCTTTCCTCACATCTGTATACATACCTGTGTACAAATACCTTCTATGAAACTTGTTTCTTTTTCTAGGAGTGTATGCTCCTACAATAATGGGAGTGGGATGGGTAAGAACTGCTCTCAACATTTCCATCTCCTTATATTTATGATATATAGAATAGTGTATCCATATAAATTAGTTGATAATGACAGTTTAAATGAATGAACAAAGAAATTAAAATATTTTGTAGACACTATCTTTTATGTGTTGACTGCTTAATTATCTGACTTAAGTTATAGGTCTAATTTTTAAATGAATCTTAAATGCTTTTAATACGACATTATTTTATTGTTGTTGCAGTCTACTATGAAATCCTATAGACAATGATTTATTTGGTGAGTCAAATGATTAAATATTGAGATAGTGGGGATATTTTAATGAATATTTTAAATATAATTATTGCATAAGATATATCATTTGTCTTTTAAAATACTTTAAGATATTTATGTAAATAATGTTCACTAAACATTATTGGAAAACCCAAAAGCAATAACACATTTTACTTTTTAGTGAAAATGTATAATATCTCAAGAATGAATTCTGAAGACCATACTTATTGGTATATATCTTCTATTTAATATACATATTTCTTCTGTTTTTATGTATTTACAATGACTACCTTGCAATTATGATAATTCATCTTACTTTCATCTAAAAAATACAAGTTTGATTCTAATTACTGTGAATTTTATGTAATTCTATATACGGGAAATTTTACATTTAAATTTGTAGACTATAAATGAAAATTCATTAAGAAGCTTTGTTTCTTATTCTTCATTTCAGTATCTTCACTTGAAAGTAGAAGTAAATAGCTTTTTTTTCTGGAAATGTTTATACAGCAAGATGCTTTTTGTATTACCTGTCAAAATTTTTGCATTCCAGTAGTTTAATAGAACAGGTAATAGGATTCTAATTATGCAAATTCATTTTAAATACTGTATTTTTGATGAACAGGTACAGCAAATTGTAACACATATGAGGTTTTTTTACAATTGAACAGATGCTGTGATTACAAAAACAGATGCTGGTAATAGCAAAATATTTGGGAAAAACATGTACTATGCAAATAGAGTCTACAACAAAGACTGTTGAAAAGCTGGAAAACCTATGCTTGCCAAAATGCATAAAAATATAAGATAAAGTGTGGCCTTTCCTCATATATTCTTGTATGTATGGTATATTTGAGAATGTCTTTACATATGCATCATTTTAAGTGAATAGTAAGTAAACAAATATAACATCTATAGTGTAAGGATTTGAAAATGGCACAAGATGTTAAGGGGAGATAAGTTATAAAAAGTGTAAAGAAAACTTTGCAACATTTATGTATATACTTGCTGACTGAAATCTCTTTTATTGTTATTGATTTTGCCATTTTCTGATGGCAATGACTCTTGGATATTGTGAATATTTGGCAGTTCATAAAAACTACACTAATAGACTAAAGTTTAAGGCAGGACCATCTTTTAAATAAATATAAATGATTCTGCTTTAATTTAGTTCTCAGTATTTTCTGTCCACATATGTGCAGGCTAGGACTTGAGGTTTGCCTTTTCTCATTATATTTTAGGGACCATGATATTAAATCTGACTTCTCTCCCACCTAGAAATCTTTTTAAGTCTCCTATAGGGTTCATTTTCTATTTTCTACTTTAGGCATTTAGACTTCTTTTCCAATCCCATTAAATAAATGCATTCTAATTCTTTCCTCTCATAATCTTTCTTCTTATTTCACAGAGAAAAATTCATTAGATAGGAACCATATCAACTTCCTCTAAAATACAAGAGAAGGTATAGGGAAAAAAAGGAAAAGAAAATAAAAATAAAGATTCTTCTGCAACCAAAATTTAAGTTCCTCATCTCTGCCCTGATTCTGTGCTCCACTGTCTTCTCAGTGATTTCTTTAACCACACACTCTCATCTAATCCACTTGCCCTCTTCTGGATTTTTCTATGAGTATTTAAAAATAGTTAGGTTGCTCCAGTGTTAAGAAATATATATTATTTCTCCTTAGATAACCACCTGTCTTCTGGACCATCTGGTAATCTGTCAATATGCCTTCATTTTATTACAACTTTACTGTGTATTACAGTTTATTACACTGGCCATGTTTAATATTCTTTCTTTGCTTTGTATTGGAATACACACAGACACCCCCTGCTTTTTCTCTTCTATCTCTGAGCACCTTTAAAGAGACATTTTAAGCTGCCATTCCCCCCAAGTCCACTTGCATTTTTTAAATTCCCTCCTCCATCCTCATCACTACAAAATTTCCCTGGGCTGTCACATTCACTTGCAAAACTTTAATTTTCATTTGCTTTCTAACTCAAGAATCTACATTTGCATCCCATCTTCTCTTGGTCTTCAGATGGAATATTTACAGCACATCAGACACAACACCTCGGATATAAGGCAGGAACCTCAAACTTTACATTTTCAAAACTAAACACAAATGAAATCTGCTGCTTCTCTCTTCCCAAGCTACTGTATTCTCTTATTCTTCTTGCCTCATTGCAAGGCAGCTGTCAAAGCTGAAGCACTTAAAACAGAAACTTGGGCATCATCAGAAATCTTGCAAAAAGCTGCCCTGATATTCTCCCCAGTAGGATATTTTATAATTACCCAAAGTAGCTTATTTAGAAAATATTCTCTCTTTCTGGGTATTCTACAAATTCAAATTAATTTTTAAATTATTATTATTATGTTCAATTATCTCATCTTGCTATGGAATAAATATCATAATTTTCCTTCATATTAGTAAAGCTAATCTTTAGACAGCCTGGCTTTCTGAAATCTTTTACCAAGAATTGAATACTTCAAATAGTTTTCATAAGAAACTTAAAAATATTATAAATTATGCTCTTTATAATACCATGTATAATGGGTAAAGCAAAAAATATATTTTTAGTTATAATCATTCATTATTTGATAACCTGTAAGCTACATATAAATCTGGACTATACTAATAAAAACAGTATCTGTGAATCTACCTTTGTAGGATTGTTGGCAGTCCTGTTTTCTCATTTGTTACATGCCTATCCCTTTGTCCTGATTTTGTATTTGGTTATTTGTATTCTTGTACATGGTTAGTCATAGTGGCTCCAAATATTAAACATTTATGTACTAGTTTCATTACTTTTTATTTCTTCCAGTTTTTTAGTGTCTTTTAATTTTTAAAGAAAATATGAAGGTCAGATAAAGAGCTTAATGGACAAGAAAAAGCTGAAGCTCATCACCACCAAATCAGGATTACAAGAAATGATGAAGGGTCTTCTTTAAGAAGAAGAAGAAAAAAAGATAAAAAATATGAACAGTAAAATGGCAATAAATACATATCTATCAACAATTGAATCCAAAAATCAAAATAAATGAATAAGGAATTCAAAATAAACTGATGAATAAAATAGAACCAGAGGTATGAAAACATGGAACCGACTGAGGAATCTCAGAGGGAAGGGGGAAGTAGGGTGGAAAGAGATTGACCAAATAATTTATATGCATATATTCATTACCCATGGACACAGATAATAGGGTGGTGCAGGCCTGGGGCCTGGGGCAAGGCAGGATCCAGGTGGAGGAGGGCAATGGGGGAAAGATGTGGGGGACATCTGTAATACTCTCAACAATAAACATTTTTTTAAAAGGTATATATTTCTTAAATAAATGTAACTGAGACATTAAATATTGACATTGCTTTAGTTATTCATGCTGTAGTGAAATATACTATCCTTATCTATCTACCTATCTATCTGATTAGTTTTCCTAAGTCTAGTTTTATCTTGTATATAATGACAATTAATTTTTCATAATTCTTGATAAGTGATCCTGACCCAACTTACTAAACTTCTTTTTTTATTTGAGCAATTTGTAAATGTGAGTGAGTTTTCCAAGTAGCTAACAGCAATATCTGTTAATAATTTTTGCTTTATCTCTGTAGTCATGTTAATGTCTGCCTCATCTTGAACTGAAATTCAATCCCCCTTAAATATTATTCATTTATTGATCTTTACCATACTTAAACTCTTTGAAATCTGTTATTATGGCTTTAACGGGGAAATTACATAATGTCCACAAAGTGAAAATAATAATACACTTTTTAGTCCCACTAGTCTGATTGTAGATTCTTTTGGGTTTTAGCTATCTATGGCTTCTACTCTTCAATAACTGTAAACAAAGTCATTACTATTTAGAGTATCTTGTTTTTTTTCATATTAGTACTTTCGTAACTTTCTACATTGTAATCAAATAAGAAATCTCTTTCAGCAATTTTTAAAGGAAAGTTAATTGAATTGTGTAAACAAACAAAATAAAACAGGATTTATAGACATCCATGGTTATGTCTCTTTATTCATTTTCTACCTGTGACATGGAAAAGTACTTACTTTTCTGAGGCTTATTTAGTATATCTGTAAATTATTTTTCTTAAAACTGTATATTATTATGAGGATTAAATGAGATAATATGTGTAAATCACACAAAACGATCCTACACTATGGTAGAAACTCAACAAACAGTATTGAGCTTTTGTACACACATATTTGAATAATATCTGTAAAAGTTTATATCATAAAATAAATATAAAATATTGCTTTTTCTAAAACTTATTCAAATTAGGGATAGAAAATGATGGATAATAGCAAGAAAATTAATAGATTTATTTTTAAATTGTATATTTTCACAAAGGAAGAATTCTCAAATTGCATGTTTATATAAAATATCTATACTAATAAAAGGGCAATATGCTAATTATACCAGATAGACCAGATGTCTTCTGGATGTCCTTCAGGACAAAGCCGCAGCTGATGCAAGGGCTGAGGAGTGCCGGCAGCTGTAGCGGCCAGCAGTGGCAGCAGCAGGCAGGGTGATGGGGGCAGTGCCTTCCCCTGATCGGGTAGGTCACCTCCCACAGAGGGAGGCCAGACTGCAGCTTAGGCCCATGGGGAGTGAGCCTAAGCCATCAGTAGGACATCCCCTGAGGGCTCCCAGACTGTGAGAGGGTACAGGCCAGGCTGAGGGACACCCCCCAGTGCACGAATTTTTATGCACCATGCCTCTAGTTATTTAAATAATGTTGAGTAACATGTATTATTAAAGTAAATTTTGCAACAAATATTTTACAGTTAATGGAATGAAAAGCCAGTCAAATATTTAAAAATTGTATGAAAATTATTTATTAAACCAGGTAATTCCAGATTTAGTTCCTAAACCTGGTAGAATATTGAAAAATTTAAATTTGGTGAAACTTTATTGATAAGACTTAAGGCCTTCTGATATTCTAGATATACTACGGACATATTTTATAAAATATTTCCCTATTCCTTAACAATATTTTATTCTTTCTTGATACTTTTTTTATATCTTCTTAGATTTTTTGTTTAATAATCTAAGTATTCCATGTGAATTTTCTTTAGATTAATTCAAAGAGGAAGGGCTCTGCAAATAATTTTTTTGTTTTTGATACTAGCATTGAAATATAGTATTATCCTCACTGTTAGGTATGCCTTTACTTCATATGACTCTTTCTACTCTTCATTCAGCCTCTATTAGAAATAACATATCCTCATTTCATGACCATACAATATCTCAACCCCAAACTCATATCTATTATGACACATCAAAAATGTTTTCTTGTCCTGGCCAGTGCAGCTCAGTTGGTTGAGTTTCTTCCTATGCACTGAAAGGTTGCCTGTCAGGACACATGCCCAGAGTTGTGGGATAGATAACCCCCAGTAAGGCCCATACAGTGGCAGCTAATAGATGTTTCTGATGTTTCTCTCTCTTTCTCTCCCTCTCTGTCTGAAAATCAATAAAATTAGAAGGAAGGAGATAATAAAGATTAGAGCAGAAATAAATGACATAGAGACCAAAAAGCAATACAGAAAATCAATGAAACCAAGAGCTGGTTCTTTGAAAGGATAAACAAGATTGACAAACCTCTAGCCAGACTCACCAAGAAGCAAAGAGAGAGGACCCAAATAAACAAAATCGGAAATGATAGAGGCAAAATAAGAACAGACCCCACAGAAATACAAAGGATTATTTAAAAATCAAGTATTGTAGGTGTCCATGAATTTGCCTCCTTATGTTGGCTGCAGGCTCTGTGAGGGCAGTGACCTAATGTCCAGCAGCATCTAGCCCACATTAAAAAGTGACCACTGAAAGATCATACACCATGACCAAGTAGGATTTATCCCGGGGATGCAAGGATGGTACAATATCCGCAAATCAATAAACGTGATACATCACATAAACAAATTGAAAAAAAAAACCACATGGTCATATCAATTGATGCAGAAAAAGCATTTTACAAAATTAAACACCCATTTTTGATAAAAACTCTCAGTAAGGCGGGAGTAGAAGGATCACACCTCAACATAATACTTTAAGCAATAAAAAAAAAGATTCTTAAAAAATGTTTTTAATATTTGAAGTAAAATATTATATTTATTTCATGTACAGGAAAACTAACAAATAGTTATATCTTAAGATAACAAAACAAGTTAATATTTGTAATAATGATGGCAATTAACAGATAAATAAAGGCTTAGAATATATTATTTGGAGAAGGTTGACATATGTATACTTAAAATCTGAATTTACCTTAATAGAGCTTTTAGAGAACTGAGTAATTGAACATTTGAATTTTATATGGCTGCATTTCAGAGTAGATATGTGGTTATAGTAAAAACCCTGCTATTGTATTAAAATAACACAGTACCAGTCTTCACAACAGAAGTATACAATTGACTGAAATTAAGAATATTTTTTCTATGGCTGTCAGTTCAATATGCATGATTTTGCATATAGATATACACGAACTAAATCTGTCACATGCAAAGTATACATTTAAGGGTTTTATGGCATGCATAAGAACCTTTGTCTTGAAGTACTTAATTCAGATATCTTTCTAAAAATTGCTAGGGTATTTTCATTCAGAAATATCTAAGAACACAAAATATGAGATAATAAATAAGCATTATAGAATGAAAAATATAACATTTACTAATCCTTAAGTTATATATATGTATTTGCATATGAATCTATATATTTAGTAAAGTACAGTAGGTATGTTGTTCTACAAATCTTTAAAAGAACAACTTCCTAAGATTTCAAACTCAACAAACATTTGTTGATCTGTTTTATTGTGGAGGGCTCTCTTTTTAATGTATGTTATTTTGTTTAGTCTTCATAACATTCTATGGCAAAAGCATTAATAATCATATTTCTCATATCACATAGGACCTCGTTCTCCTGAAATTCCAACTCTATCAATAAACTTGTCAGCACTCAATACTTTGATACTTTGCTGTTGTGTTTATTTGGCTATGATTAAAAAGGGGATTTCCTAAGTTAACCACTATATAAAAATAGCTACTCCATTACTGGAATGCTTCTTTCTAGATATTTTGCTAAGTAGCTCTTACAAATTGTGCTATTGCAAATAATTTTCTAGCCTGGGGTTATTTTAACTCCTAATACCAGTACTGTATTATGAATTTGCACTCTCTCTGTAATTGCTGTGCTAGGTTTTCCTGTTTAATGACATGTTCACCACAAATATTTTCCTCTTGCAAGTATGCACATATATCCACATGCATGAAAGAACACACACATATATTGACAGACAAAAAAAACACACTTCTGGTTTTTTGATCAAAAGATTTGGATATAATAAACTGAGTTAGGAAAAATCCTGTCTATTTTGGATAAAACCTGACAGTTACTCAAAAGCACATGCATTTTGAGTTCAAATTGTTTTTGGTTTAGAAAACTAAGCCCTGGTGCCAAGACAGGTTGATAAATACTACAGTAAAATTTAAGTTAATGCTTAGTTTAAAATGTAACAGTCAATAAAGTTGGAGTTTATGAACAACAGAGCCATTATAAGCCATATTCCAGATTTCTGGCCAACTAAAAATTCACTGATATCTTATAGGGGCGGGGGGGGGGGAATGTAAATAATCTCTACAAATCTTACTGATTCCAAAATAGAAATAGCGTCATTTATTAAAGGGCTGGGAAGTTGATAATGATAAGCAGAACAAATAATAGTGGGATTTTGGAGGCCTTCCACCTACACTTTCTGCATGTGCAAAGAGAAAAGTAAGCATCTGGTATACCAGATGGTTTATATTTGTGATGCCCAAGGTTAAAACAGAGTATGGAAGACAGAAAGACATGTTCCTACTGATACTAATAATTTAGTTCAAATTATGCTACAAGCTTATTTTCTCTATAGGAGATTGATGTTACTATGCATTTTAGAAATGAACACTTAAGGAAAGAAGCAGGCCAAATGTATTTTTCTTTGTAGAAAATTGAACCTCCTATTTGCAGTTTTACCAGCTCTAACACAGTATTATTTTCCCAATTTATGTCCCACCATAGCTCAGAGAGGAAAAGACCCCTTTAGTCTTCATCTATATGTGTTTCTTCCTGATTCAAAACATGACAGTATTAACCCTCCCTTTACTGACTTAGTTTAATATTTATCTAAGGAAGGATGGTTTCACAAAATATATGGGGTACTATGTCATCCAGCAGGTATTTGGTTTAGTGTGTATCTTAATGCAACTTCTGTATTTTCCCACTCCTTTCAGAGCAAGGGTTTTATCAAGGAGTATTAGGGGCCCAGTGCACAAATTCATGCACCTTGAAAGGAACTGTGGGCCGTGAGGCTGTAGTAAGCACAGGGGTGGGTCTTGACCCATCCTCTGTGCTCCAGCCCAGCCCCTTCCACTGTGGCCCCTGGCCTCCAGGTCCCCTGTCTGCCTGCAGCCCCACTCCACTCCTGCCACTGCCACTCCCACACACTGATGGCACCAGCCCCACTCGCACCCACTGATGGCATGGAGCAACTGGGACCAGTGCCAGCAGCAGGTGCGAGCTGTGACTGCTGCCCAGATTGCCTCTCAGGAGCAGGGGGAGGTGGAGAAGCCCTCATAGGTGATCAAGGCCAGCAGCCACCACTTGCACCTTCTGATGGCGCCAAGTGATTGGACCAGCACTGGGCACCAGCAGTGGGTGTAAGCAGCGGCTCCGGCGCCAACTGTGGGTGCAAGGGAGGCCGGCGCTGGCAGCAGGTGTGAGTGCCGGGCAGGACTACAGCCTGTGAGAGCAAAGAATTTTCAGAAACCACCAGAGGCTTGCCCTGATGACAGTGACCAGCACCCTGCCTTGGTCTTGTGCCCCCACTCACCGGCACCACAATGCCCACCATGTTCCACACACGCCCCCTGGTGATCAGTGCACATCATAGTGATCGGTTGTTCTGCCGCTTCTATTTGCATATTAGCCTTTTATTATACAGGCTTTTCCAAACAATGGGATAATTTATTATCACTTTTCCATTCAAGAACACAAGTGATCATGCTTAACAGAATATATTCTAAAATTCTTTTAAGTATTTGATGAGTTGAAAAGTCCAAAATCAAGGTTCTGGAAGGACTCAGTTTCTGCTGAGAGCTCTCTTCCTGGTTTGCAGGTGGCCTCTTTCTCCCTGTATCCACGCACACACACACACACACACACACACACACACACACAGAAAAACTGTTCTCTTCCTCTTCTTATAAGGGCCACCAACCCTGTTGGATTAAGGCTCCACATTTATACCCTCATTCAATCTCAATTCCCTTCCTATGGGAAGCATATTCAAATACTAAAGACAGATTGGCCAAAACATTTCCAACATGAGAATATTGATATGCAGTTTAGGGATTTATGTTTAAGTGAGTTCTAAATAGTTTTATGTGTGGTTATTTGCACAAATATTGAAGAAGTTCAATGCAGTCATTACAAGACATTAAGAAGTAATATAATAATATATGAGCAGGTTTCTATGTAATGACAACCACTACATAGATTTAAGAGGTAAAAGTCTACATGCATTTTATCATGTTCTAAGATAATTCACTTAAATTAACATGTAAAAATACGTTTGAAGATTTTTCCACTTATTAAATGTAAGTTATTTTCTCATTAATTTAGAATTACCGAAGATATTTTTATGTAAAACCAAATAACTTGTCTTAGTCTCAGATCTACTTCAGTCTTACCTAGCAATACCCATTTAAACTCTCTCATCTTTCAAATTTTAAACTGCTTATCAATTGCTATTTACCCATTCATTCAAATATATATTTAATAGATATAATATAGAGTTTAATAAGTAACCTGTGCTGCCGAGACTGGTTTGGCTCAGTGGATAGAGCATCGGACTACGGACTGAAGGGTCCCAGGTTTGATTCTGGTCAAGGGCATGTACCTGGGTTGCGGGCACATCCACAGTGGGGGATGTGCAGGAGGCAGCTGATCAATGTTTCTCTCTCTCATCGATGTTTCTAACTCTCTGTCTCTCTCCCTTCCTCTCTGTAAAAAAATCAATAAAATATATATATAAAAAAAATAAGTAACCTGTGCTATTGAGGAGCTAAGAGCTCCAAGTCTATAGAATAGCAAGAACAAGGCAAACCTATGAATGACTACCATGCGATAAATGCTATGAAAGAGTATAAAAGGTACTTAATGTAAGACTCTTAAATATATTTACAAAAGACTTCAAATAGGCAGCAAACTTGGGGTGAGTATTCAAAATCTGTGGTTTATTAGGCAGATGAAGTATTCTGTACATTGGCATGAAGGCTTCAGAGGGAAGGCATTATTGGGGGGTGCTGGTAACAATATGAAGGAAGAGTTAAAAGGTATAATAAAAAAGCAGCAGCATAAAAACAAGAGATAGATTCAGTGTTCTAATAACACATCCTACTTGATTTTTCCTACACTACTCAAAGTGACTCCTTTCCAGCCTCAATTTTTGGCCACATCTGTGGACTTGATTAATCTTCACTTGTCTAGGTAAATCT
>NW_006300376.1:5204603-5205784 GCF_000327345.1 Myotis davidii | reverse complement strand
TTGTTATATATTTTAAGTCTAAAGAACAATTTTATCTCATTTCTTTCTTTCTTTCTTTCTTTCTTTTTTTGATTTAATAAACCAAACAGATCACCAAGATTTGGACTATGTGGGGTTTTCAGCCATGGTCCAGTGAGTTACTCTCTCCCAAGGGAAACAGGTGAACATAGAGAGATTTACACCAGACAATGGCAACAGCTGAACATTTTAATTCTCTAGGGTGCTATATCTCAGAAGAGCATAGGACAGGAATTCTTGTTCTAACCAGTCTCTGGGTCTCACTTCGAGGGAAAGTACCCAATAGCTATGAGAAGAAAGAGAGTACACAGGTGACACACTAACTTAGCTATGTGACTCTGAGCAAGTCATGTCCCCCTTCTGAGCCCCACCTCCTCCTCAACACTTCATAAGAATTTGTTGAATCTTTGGAGATAAATAGACTCACTTTCCAGCCATGAGCTTTGTCTAGAGTGGAGCTATTATATTTCCCCTTTAAAAGGCCTCTTGAAATACAAGAGCATCATTTAAAAATGAGATCTTGCTGTAGATGGATATGTTCCAGTATTAGATGAGAAGGGAATAAAACCGCACCCAATTAAAATCTGACAGAGGACCAGGGAGAAGAAAACCCTCTTGGTCTAATGACAGGAGTAAATTGGGTTCTGTTTCAAGTTGCCATTGAGTTTCTGAGTTCTTTAGAAGGAAGATAAAACAACCTCAAAAAAAATGATGTATATAATGGATTAATTTCCAGCACATTCAGATGCCGTTTATGTTGCAAATCTTCCTTCCTGAATTGTTTTCAATTTTCAATTAAGGGGTTATTTTAAAGCAAATAGATGAAATTGGTAAAAGGGGCAAGAGGGTGAGGAGGGAGTGTGGGAAAGAGAGGCTTTGTAATGACTTCCATGTGAGGACAGCCTGGGACCCCTTTCTCCAACCTCATCTCCTTCCATCCTTTCTTTCACTTTATGGTTGGAACACATCATAATTCCCCAACTTGTACACTATTTCAAGCCTCAAAGCTCGTAAAGACTCACCACCAGCTCACGAAGACTCACCCCCAGCTCACAAAGGCTCACCAGCTCACTGGCAGAGTGTGATTAACTAATTATGCTGAGGAGTCTCTGGGAGCTGCCAGGTGCCCACCCTTGGGGTGTTCACAAAACCAGCTGGGCCAG
>NW_006300376.1:5199920-5204421 GCF_000327345.1 Myotis davidii | reverse complement strand
AGCCTCTGCTCCTGCCCAGGGACGAAGCTGGCAGCCTGGGCTCCTCGCAGGCCCCCCATGGCCAAGCCCCCCCCCTCCTCCCTCTCCCCCCCGCCGCCAGGCTTCTGTGGCTGCTATGACACGGGCAGGGCACCTGCCCCCCTAGCCTGAGTTCAATCCCTGATGATCGCGACCCTGTTGCCCAATTTTGCTTCCATTAAAAATGTTTGTGTAATTCCAACCCTCAGCAACAGGCTTCCGCCAGTGGAGGCAGCCTGCGCCCTAGTCAAGGTCACCTCTGAAGAGACCAGGGGCCTGTGGCTGAGACAAAGGTGGTTGTGAGCACAGGTTGTGAGGTGGGGGAGAGTAGGGGGAGAGGAGGAGGAGAGGAGTGGGAGAGGGCTTTTCTCTCTTGAATGCATTAAAAATTCCACTATCTTAATGATTGAATGATACAGAGAAACAGATGAAAAATGTACAGGGACCAAAACCTTAAGCCTCATATAAAAGAGTTCCTAGCAGAGTCCTTCGAGGGTCTTGCTATGCCCTTCACCGGAATCAAACATGGGACCCTTCAGTCCGCAGGCCAATGCTCTATCCACTGGCAACACCAGCTAGGGCCTGATTAATATTTTTAAAAGATTACTTGAGGTTCTATGTGGAAAGAGAATTGTGCAGTCAGACTGGAAGCGTGCTGGGAGGTTCTTGCAGCTTCTAGATGGACCAGACTGGGGTGGGGCAGAAGAAGTGGTGACAAATGGCCGGATTTGCATATATTTGGAAGGTAAAGCTGATGGACGTTGATAATGGATTGGACATGGAATATGAGAGAATGATTTAAGATGGCTTCAAGGATTTCAGTTTAAATGACCGGATAAATGGAGTGTTATTTGCTGAAATGTGCAACCCCAGGGAAGGATCAGGTCTACTGGGGTGAGGACAAGCGTTGGTTTAGATGTGCTAAGTTTGAGAAGCCTACTCTAGACAGCACTATAGATATATTACATAAGCAGCTAAACACATCACTTAAGATTCAGGGCAGGGTTGATTCTAGAGATATAAATTTGGGAGTCATTAGTATGGAGATAGAACTTAAAAGCCACAGGACTGGATGAGATCACTGAAGGAGTAAACTCATGTGGGCTGAATGAATGAATAAGCAAGTTTATGTGCAGGCAGGAAGATGTTAACAGGTTCTCAAAATCTGATTGTAGAGATCGGACAGAGAAATGACACACAGAGGGATGAGAGTGCGCAGAATGGAATTTCTTCTGTCTAGGTGGCCAATTCAGATTTTTTTGGGTTCTCAGAAGAGCCTGCATTTCAAATTATTTGGGGGGCGGGGGCACAGTGGACCATAGGACTCTCCAGGGCAAGTTTCCATTGCTCAGCATGTGGATAAGGTGCGGCAACCTCCTTTAGGCTGCGTGGGAACTAAGCACCTTTCTGAAAGAGTGCCTATCAGAGCACATGGTGCAGGCTGGAAGCCACGAGTGTGAGTCCTTCTGGGAAGAAAAGACAAGGACAGATCCACGCAATGTGTTTCAAATTAGAAGGGGGGTAAGATCACAAATCCAATATCTGCAAACAACCTTTATGTAACCATGTTGTCTCTACTGAAGTACCAGGTGGGTGACTTTCCACAAGTAAGACAAAATAATCTTTGCCATAAGCCCAGGAAAAGTTCTGTAGAATTTGAGATAGTTAAGCTGTACTTCTTAGAAGTCAAAAGCAGGTCGGTGGGTCTACCACATTCTTTTGGTTACTTCGAATATCGTATTACCCAATACTAATAGCTTCTTGGGCCCATAGGAATATAATCACATTGGAAAACACTAAAAGCATGATGATGTAAAAGGTATCTACTGTAAAAAAATAGCTTTTGCATACTTTCTAAAATTGCCATTTCAGTCCAAGTACACGAAGTTTTCTCTATTTTTATTAAAAAATTTTTTTCATTGTGAGGCATTAAAAATTGGCATTTAAAAGCTTCAGCTTGTTTTGACTTTTTTGATCGCCATTCATTCCCAGTGTTCCAGGCTTTTCTCACTTAAAAATCATTAGCACTTTGCTTATATCTGCTCTGCTGCTTCACCGAGATCACAGATATTTCTTCTATGTCTGTGTAATGTTAAAACTGGGAAAAAGACCCAAACCAAAGTCTTATTATCTGTGTCTTATTAAGTGTTCTATCCACATCCCCAAAAGTAAAGCTTTGTTCTAGAATCATTGTTGACTGCCAGTGAGAGATAGTCTGCTCTACTTCTAGCTGCTCAAACTACATATACCACTGTGTTGATTTGTGGGTGCCTTGAAACAGACAATCTAAATGCACACAAAAGAGCAAAGTTGTATGGAACTTTGCAAAGATTGAAATTTTAGTCACTGATATATCCTGGAAATGTTTACTGGTTATCTACCACATTCCAGCCACTTTTCTGGGTCTGGGTCACAACATGATGATGTAAAAGGTATCTACTGTAAAAAAAAAAAAAAAGCTTTTGCATACTTTCTAAAATTGCCATTTCATTCCAAGTTACACGGAGTTTTCTATTTTTTTAAAACTTTTTTTTTTCATTGTGAGGCATTAAAAATTGGCATTTAAAGGCTCCAGCTTCTTTTGACTTTTTTGATCGCCATTCATTCCCAGTGTTCCAGGCTTTTCTCACTTAAAAATCATTAGCACTTTGCTCATATCTGCTCTGCTGCTTCACTGAGATCACAGATATTTCTTCTATGTGTGTGTAATTTTAAAACTGGGAAAAAGACCCAAACCAAAGTCTTATTATCTGTGTCTTATTAAGTGTTCTATCCACATCCCCAAAAGTAAAGCTTTGTTCTAGAATCATTGTTGACTGCCAGTGAGAGATAGTCTGCTCTACTTCTAGCTGCTCAAACTACATATACCACTGTGTTGATTTGTGGGTGCCTTGAAACAGACAATCTAAATGCACACAAAAGAGCAAAGTTGTATGGAACTTTGCAAAGATTGAAATTTTAGTCACTGATATATCCTGGAAATGTTTACTGGTTATCTACCACATTCCAGCCACTTTTCTGGGTCTGGGTCACAAACAGGCCTCTGGCACATATGATATAGTGGTTGACCAGGCAAATTGATACCGTGCCATACGGCTGTTGCAGAGGCATTTCAGCATGCCTTCAAACACAGGTGTAATGACAATGCTTGAGCTGAATTCTAACGACAAAGTAGGAGTTATCTATGGGAAGAGTGAGAGAAAGATCAACTACAATTTACAGGAAAGAGTTGACTAATATTTGTGGATCCCTAACTATTTTCCCTCCAAAGTTTGGAACTAGGTAAACAAAGATGAAGATGGTACACTTCCTCCCAATAAGAAGACACAGTAGCTATTTTCAAATTTCTAAGGAGTTGTGTGGAATAAACATCAGATTTTTCTGGGTCACCTATGAGTGATATCAAGATACGGGCTCTTTCTGATGTTTCACCCACTTATCTACAGATAGAACTTTGTGACAAAGATCAACTTTATGGGTAATCAGAAATGGGCTGATCAGAGGTATTAGAATCTCTCCAGGTAGGTCTACAATTTAGCTTAGGCATGGTTATTAATGAGAAACAAGAGAATCTGAGTATCAGGTAATTAAGCCTTTAAACATTACCATGACAATATTACCCTGACCATTGGCATCTCCAGGCAGAGATGGTCTGTGCCATCAGCTACACACTGCCAGGTTGGGCACAGTTCCCCGTATTTATGGCTTGATGCTTCCCCTCCAGAAGCCAGAGACTCCCTAAACCCTGGCAGGAATCTCAACAGATATTACAGAAAAAAAAGGATTAATACAAACTCTACAATGAACCAAAGTCCCAAGAGAAGTAGGTACTATACAGAGAATTTATATGACATAGACTAGAATAGAGTCTCTCCACAGTGGGCATGCAGTGGGAGTGGGGGACAGTGTAGTCTGAGAATGGTTTCCTGACATACCTATTAATTTTATAACACAAACTATAGACATTGTGTTGCTAGTGGGATGTGCACAAGAAGAGTTAGCCAGCCCTCTAGGGAATATGGATTTAAAAACTCAAGAAAACAATGTGTTAGAATATCCGTTCGTATACTTTGTAAATACTGTGTTTAAGAGGTGATTATGTGACTGGTTCTTATACCATGATTACAAGAATGAAGGGAACAGAAGCTGCCACTTCGAGGAAAACAAGTGGTAGAATTTGCTGTCGATGTTAAAATTCAATACTTCTAAAAATCAGCTTCTGTTTTGTAGAATTTGATAGAATATATCTTTCTGTCCCTTTAATTTGTCCTTCCACATTAGGGATGTTTTTTCTAACATTAAACTATTATTATTTTTTTTAAATCTTTTTTTTTATTACAAAGGGTATTACATATGTGTCCATTTTTCCCCCCCGCCCCAGACAGTCTCCCAGCCTCCTAATCCCCCAGTGTCCCATGTCCATTGGTTATGCTTATATGCATGCATACAAGTCCTTTGGTTGATCTCCTACCCCCCTATCTCC
>NW_006300376.1:5160932-5196538 GCF_000327345.1 Myotis davidii | reverse complement strand
CTTCTGGTGGCCACTCCTCTGCACCCGCTCCCTCTGTTCAGCGCAGGTGAGTGTCTGTATCCGAAATGTCCCATGAACAGGATTCGGCAAGAACAAACAAACAAACGCCGGCCGCGGAAAACGGGGAAGGCTTAGTCCCTGTAAACTCTTCTTTTACGGGCACTGCATGGTCAGGTCTGCTCTTCAGTCTGCCCCCTTTAGGCTCAGTCCTCCGTGATCACAGAACCCAGCTCTCAAATCCCCTGGTGGCGCCAGGAATCCCGCGGATCTCCTTTCCCCAGTCAGGGGCTGTGCCTGTCCCAAGGGACGCAGCTGTCTGCCATGCGGTCTCCCTCCGACCCTCTGGGCTCAGAGGTCTGGCAAACTTTCCTGCCCAAATCCCTGTTTGTTTGTTTTTTTATCTTTCCAGGGGAGTTCTGCCCTTCCCGGCTGCAAACTGTCTCACCAGCTGAGCAATTTCGCCAATTCGGAGTGGGTGCTATTAGTTTCAGCTGCTCACTCCATTTGCTCCGGGACACGACCTGGGACACGTCTGCCTATATCGCCGCCATCTTCTTTCTCTTCTTCTTCTTATTTTTTTAAATCTTAATTTTACTTTATCTGTTTTTTAGCCAGAAAATTTACATATGTTGTGATTGCGGATATATCTGTATTTGTTTCTATAATCTTACTTCTGCTTTTTATTTGTCCTGCATTTTCTATGCTTTACTTTTGTGTTTAAATTTGCTTGACTTTTAAAATCCTGGATTGAAGGTGTATACTATTTTTACTTTTTTAGTAGTTATCCTTGAAGTCTACAATTAGTATCACAATCTCCTTCAGGACAATAGAAGGACCTTATATTGCTAACTCTGATATCTCCTTCTTCACATAGAGTTTTATCCAGTACTATAGTCTACGTTTTCCCCTACATTAGACTTACTTATATTAAATGAACAATATTTTTTTAGATTTACCTACATGTTTACCAATTTCTTTGCTTACCATTTCTTTCTGTATCTCAGAGTTTTCTTTTGCTATCCCTGTGGTTTGAAGTTCCTTCAGTGTAAATCTCTTAGGTTTTCCTCTTAGGAAAACAGTATTTCACTCTCATTTTTGCAAGTAACTTTTGCTGAGTGCTCAATTTCAGGTTGAAAATTACCCTCTCTCAGAATCTTGAAAATATTATTTCAGTCTCCTGGCTTCAATTGCTGCTATTGAGAAATCCACTGTCAGTCTAGTGATTGTGCCTTGGTGGGTATTATCTGCGTTTTCTCTATGGTTCCTTTTAAGACAACTTTGTCTTCAGAGATCTGCAGTCCCACTACGCTCTAAAAGGTTATGTATGCTTTTTAAAAATTTGTCTGCTTTGTACACACTGCTCCCAGTATCTGTGGATGCATGTTTCTCATCTTATTTGAAAAAATCCTCAGCCATCTATTCTTCATTGTCTCACCCCAATCAATAATAAATATTATTAACCTTTAATTGAAAAGTTATTTTGATAAGTATGTATAAATAAATGTAAATATGTTATTAGTTACAATGCGCCCCGATGAGAGCAGGACTGCGGCAAGATGGTGGAGCAGGTGAGCATGCAGTGTCAGGCCAAAGCGGGTACTAGTGGGAGCCTAATCACACCTGGCCCCAACCCATCACCCCACAGATGGTGACCAGCAGCTGGCAGGCCCTGATCACCCAATCAGAGCCAGGCCCCTGAGCTGGGGAGCTACGGGGGGCTGCGACCTCTCGCTGGCTACCTGGGAGCGGAGGTGATGGGAACAGAGGTGCGGTGAGAATGCAGGGTGTCTGCTGAGCTCTCTCTCACTCCCCCTGCTACCCTCCCACAGGATGCCAGGGCTCGCGTGCCAGGTAAGCCCCCATGCTCAGGATCCAGGCGCCCATGAGGTTCCTGCCCCGTACCCAAGTGGCCTCTTCCAGGTGAGTAGGGCCACAGCTGCTGGGACCACAGGGGCCAGTCAGGCTCGCCATGGGTTCATGCAGGAGCTGGTCTGTGAGGCCAGCCAGGAGAGAGCACGCTGCTTGCCTGGCTTTCATGAAGTGCCACTGGCTGACCCAGAGGCCCACACTGTGCCCTGACTGGCCATGCTCCATGCATCTCTGTGTGGGGACTTGGGGGCTGTGACTTAGGGGGAAGACATGTGGGTGCCTGGGGACCCAGGTGCTGGCCAGGGCCCAGTCATCATCTAGGACCTGCCATTCCATGCCAAACGCTCACACCGCGATTGCTGGCTAGGCCTATGGACCACACCTGTGCACAAATTTTATGCACTGGGCCTCTAGTAGATTATAATGACAATTTGGGTGAAGAAATGAAGACAACTAAAGGTAGATTTATTAAGATGCTAATGAAGCTTAATTTTAGGCCTGTCTTTAGGCATCTCCAAAAAAAAGAAAAAATCCATTTGTTTTATTTTTTCTGTAAATTATCATATTAATCAAATCAAATCATTAATATTATAGCATCAGGCAAACTGATAAAACTTATGTCTTCTTTCTTAATACTTTTCCTAAGTAAAGCTTTAAACATAAGGTTTTATGGAGATTAAAGCTTGTTCAAATAAATCTACTCAAGCAATGTAGCATTAACCTCATTCTTAACACTGTGAGTTGTTCTACCACTGTGTATTTTATGCCTTTTTTAAATGATAATAACAGTTGGCCCTGAAAGCCTGCTTAATGACCTATAACTCCTTCAGAGAAAATTGCAAATGTTGAACTCAAAATTGCTAAGCTATATTCAAATTACATTTGACATTTTAAAAGGCTTTGTGTTTGGGGAATAAACTTATTTAAATAAATTAATCTCCCAATACTATATAAAATGTATTTGATATCTAAAATATATTCAATTATAGTGCTGAAAACAAATTGAACACAAGTCATTCAACTCACAGATCTTGAAGTGTAATAATGCCAGGTAATAAGTGTGCCATAGCTGCCCAGAAAAATCTCAAACTACATTAGTTGTGCTATCAATGCTTCTAATACTCTCAACCTAGTGATATATTATAACTGTTATCACATATAACATTTAATAAAATATATTGAGGTTTTGAGCAAATTCTCTGAGTTTTTTAAGAAATTAAAATGTGTGTAGAAAAAAAATAAGGGAAAGGAAAGGATATAGGTATGACAAATCTATGTTTTAGTCAACATAATTGAATCATCATTTAACTAGTATGGCAATGATTAGTGCTATACAAGATGATTTGGTGTTATTGTACTCACTGTATCTATGACTTAAAAAAAAACACACAGTGTAACAACACCTTATTTCCCTCCCATTAGCATATAAAATTAAGTAGTACAAAATCTTTTTTGGCACTTCTATCCATTGATCTGTTTCCCTCTCAGGTAAATTATTAAAATAAAGGCAATAAATAAATAAAACAAAGCTAGGATTATGCAGTCATTTGAAGAAAATAATTTTAGCATAAATAAATATATACATAAATTCTTACTTTAGTATTTTCTTATTCTTAGAAAAATGAGTACGTAAGACAAAGGTTTAATTACAAGAAGAAAACAAGCCTTCTATTTCTAAAACCTGGACAGGTTTATTGTACATATGAGATCCATTGCAACTGGCCTTGGTGAATGCTCTTTACAGATCCTTCTTTTCTTCTAATACTTATTTTATTGAAAAATACTTTATTTTACCATCTGTTAAGTAACATTACTATAAAAATCTATAGTTACTTGCAAGGTCTTCTATTGCTTAAAATAAGTCTAAGAATCTTATTAAAACACTAGTGGCCTGGTGCATGAAATTCATGCACGGGGGTGTGTGTGGGGGGGGGTCCCTCAGCCTGGCCTGCACCCTCTCTAATCTGGGACCCCTGTGGGATCGGGCCTAAACTGGCAGTTGGACATCCCTCTCGCAATCCGGGACTGCTGGCTCCTAACCGCTCACCTGCCTGCAGGCCTGCTCGGCCCCACTACCATGACTTTGTCCAGAAGGATGTCCAGAAGGTCTCCCAGTCTAATTAGCATATTACCCTTTTATTAGTATAGATAGGGGCCTGGTGCACAGGTGGGGGCTGGCTGGTCTGCCCTGAAGGGGGGTCCAGATCAGGGTTGGGGGGTCCCCTTGCAGGGTGGGATCGGCCTGGGCAAAGTGCCTGGGGAGGTTTGCAGGCTGGCCATAGGGGTGGGGGTCCCTGCTGGGGGGCATGGCCAGCCTGGGTAAGGGGCTGAGGGCCATTTTCAGGCTGGCCACACACCCCTCAGGGTGGGGGTCCCCACTGAGGGGCATGGCCGGCCTAGGCAAGGGGCTTATGGCCGTTTGGGGGTGGTTTGCAGGCCACCCAAACCCCCAGCTTTGTCCAGAAGGATGTCTGGAAGGTCTCTCAGTCTAATTATATTACTCTTTTATTAGTATAGATAGCTTTAAAAGTATAAAATAATTTAAAAATAAGTAGTTTAAAATAATTTAAACAAAAAAATATATATTTGGACAGTGTGCACTGACATTCCATGGTAGCACCTCCACCTATCTATATGATGTTAGAATAATATGCGTAGTCTCATCCATGATTAGACTAATATGTTTGATTCTAATCCATGCCTTCGGACCATGTTTTTGATTTAAGAAAGATCCAATACCTTTAATGTTATATTGTTGAAATAATATTATATTACACAGGAGGAAATTCATATATAAGGTTTTAAGTCTAACAGGGCTTGTTTGAAATATCTGATTGTCAAACTTATTCTTCAACTCAAGAATGGTATTCCTTTGAGGAGGAGTCTTGCAGATACTGGTTCCTTCTTTCATTTTACTACTTTTTAAACAACCTCGATGGCTTCAATATTAGAATTAGAGATGCCACACTTTGTTCTTTGTAAACGTTTTCCCCTGTGGATCAAAGCTCTCTTCCATCTGTCTAGTTCCAAATGGCTATTGGCTGCTAAGCATCCTCATTAACTTTTTTTTTCATACTCATCCATGCTGAATAAGACTTAATACTGAAGAAAAACAGCATTACATGCCTCAGTTAGAATGCATACAAGTGTTTTCTCAGCAAGAGTTCCACCAAAAGCAATGCTCCATAAACTTAGGAACCAGGCCAAATTCAATGAACTCTCTGGCTTGCAGTAGTTAAGCATTCCCTTCACTGCCATACTATTCTATTTTCCACTTTCATGAACTTTGCAACAGCTGCAGCACCTGTGGCCTTTCTTCAGAATTAATAGGAATCCAAATTTAAAGTTCTTATCTCATTAGCTATTAGAGGCCTGTTGCACGAAGAGATTCGTGCAATAGGCCTACCCTTCCCCTGGCTGCCGGCACTGGTTTTCCTCCAGCACCCGGGACCCAGGCCTTCGCTCCAGCCGGGGCCTTCAGTCTTCACTCCACCACTTTACGCGTACATATGCAAATTAACTGCCATCTTTGTTGGGTTAATTTGCATATTCTCCTGATTGGCTGGTGAGCATAGTGGAGGGATGGTCAATTTACATGTGTGTCTATTATTAGGTAAGATTGGTGAAGAATCTAAGTCTGAAAACATTAGATTGAAAAACATGTTGCATGCATCAATTTGAATTCTTCTCAATGTAGTTGGCGGTGATTCTTTGTAACATCACTTAAGATAAACTCTAGTTGTTTAAGCCTTGCTGAATACATTCTCTACCTGTATCCTATAACTGATAAATGCTTGGCATACCACGCCTTATGTACTTCTTCCAGAATATACAAGCTTTGCAGTTACCTTATATTTTTCACTCCCTTAAAAATATGTATAGGGCATGTAAGTGTCAAATATGTACAAACATCACCTAATTTAGAACATGTCTGGTTCCAACTTTCCAATAATTCTTGCAACCTGATTATTTTTTTGTTTCCTTCACAAACTGGTTTTTCATCTTCATCTTTTCAAAGTAATTTTTTAAGGACAAGGTATAATTGTGTTTCTAAAAGATTCCAAAGGATATCTTTTTTGAAGTCTCTAATTCCTACTAAAATTGCTATATAGTACCACCAACAGAATTCCTCTGCATGTAGGTGAAACAGGAAGTGAGATGTAATTATGCCCTAGGCATCAACCCATAGAAACCCCCAACTACTGTGGATAGGTTCCTGGAAGCCCCATCAAAGGCCAAAATGAAATGATTCTAAAGCCCTCTCACTAGCCCTGGGACCAGTGAACCATTGTGTTCTTGGTGGCTCTTCATTGACTTGCCACAACCAGCTCATCAGAATAGCTACTCTACTGATCATCCTTTCTATCTTAACATTTTGTATGATTCACATAGAGGATAACGGGGAGACCTACTCTCTTTACCTTGATAATCCCATTAATATTTTAGAGTTGTAACAAAGACAAGAAATCTAGTGTACAGAAGCTTTGTGGTCACAGCTTCCTGTCCTCTCATGTTAAATATATAGAGAAAGTAGACAACTGTTTTTATTTCAATGCCACAATAATAAGTGTAGGTATGTATATATGTATTTTTGCTTATACTAATAAAAATGTTAGGCAGAAATATTTGCCCTCTTCCTACCCCTACCTTTAAGCACTGATTCATTTTCTTAATCCCATTAAGTTAGTATAATTTTCAGGTCATCTTCCAAAGAAAATTAATAAAAATGGATCCTTTTCAAATTTAGGATATATCGCATGCATGAGTACTAATTTTCTGCTTGCCTCTGTAGAGCACTGGTCCAATATCAGTATGCAATTGACTGAAAGCCTTAAAATAACTTGCTCACTTTTTAACAGCATGGATGTTCATTCATAACCTTCCAGTTTCCCCATAAATCCTTATCACTGGTTTTAAAGTAGGCTTGAAGTTAGCCCCCTCAGGCTCCGCTTTAAATCAAATCAAATGCTACATTTTCCTATTCCTTATTGAAATTGATTCTCCTTGAAGCTATGGGAAGAGAAAGTCCGTTTTGTCTTTGCTTCCTGAGTATGTCTTTAGTGTGTCTGAAAGGGAAACATACGAATTTAAAGAAAATCATGTCTAGTTTGCACTGAGTATCCTTAACCCTCAAACAGCCAATGTGGGATAACACATTCTAACTTCCAGTTTCTTCTTATTTATGACTATCATCTTATAAAGTCTTGTTTCCACTAAAGTAGCCAATCAACTTTGTAATTTACTTAATTACAAAAAGAAAGAATAGTTCTGCATTTTCTTAAGCTACAGAAAGCCTCATGAAAACCATGTTCCTAAACAACAAGTAACAACCTGATGACCTAAAAGTATTAAACGTCTCTTGATCTTGAGTCCATCACCAATCTCTGGTTATGAGGCAATCATGAATTCTAGAAAATGGTAAGTTTCTTCAACAACAAATAAGACACACAAACTTTTACTTTGGACTTTTTTTATTTGACCCGAAAAGAAGAGTATGAAACTCTGCCTGTCCTCAGAACCCAGACGAAGAGGAGCGGTGCGTGCATCCTAATATGCAATGGCCATACTACAATCACTCCTTTCAGGTCTTTCCTACAATCCTGTGTTTGGTTCCATTCTTTTCCCCATGTAGGAAGCTTCAAATAAGTTTGCTTTCCTTTCTGCCTGAATTCATTTTATAGATAAACTCCAACAAATTACTTGGTTTTGTCCACCGAGACTGACAATGCCTTTAATCTGAGTAACCATGTGTAGTGCTGATTTCCCCACAGAATAAGTAATCCAGATGCCCTTCTGCCTCTAATTTTTTTGTGTGTTTTTTTTTCAGAGAACAAAGATACTCTCTGAAATATAAGAACATCTTTGTAGAATATAATCATTTCTGCTCCCAAAGAAGTCTTGCCTTTTGAACCACAGCATCACTTGGGCCTTCCTTTTTCTATCCCCTGGCCTCACCTGGGGCTCTCTGTTCTATATTCCTGGCAGGGGACCCCCATTCAGTTTGACACCATTGGCTCATATGAGGCTACATGAAGCAGATAATTTGGTGTATATGTAAACAAATAAATATTAAAAGTGTACTGGATATATGTAAAATGAGCTCATATAACCCCTGCCACAAAATGCCTGAAAAGCATTGATAACAGGATATACATTATTGAGAACAGATTGTTTTCCCCAAATCACTACTTTTTTTCAGGAGAATGTGCACTTATGTGTGATCGTTATGTACATCCTCTGAAGGCCTAGTATTAAAATATTCATTAATTCATTGGAACTTGTGGTTGGAAACAAAGAATTCCATATAGTGGAGCAACATGATGAAAAGGACTGGAGTCCTGACTCCCCTATTAGAAGAGAGGGTGTGTCTTGGACTGCAGAAGCCTGAGACTTGCTTGTTATCAACTGCCATTAATTTTCACAACTATTATACTGTTACAACATGTGTATATTATATTATAAGACAAAAGACAGTGGTGCATCATTAACTAAACTTATTAAAATTATCTGGCTGTTAATGGTGGCAGTATTTACAAAACACTATACCTAAAGGGTGTCTAATTCCCTTAGAAAGCTTTGTTTGGTGATTCAAATAACATACAAAGAAGTAAAAGTCTAATCACTAATACTTAATCCATGGCCTCCTTAGAAAAGTGACTGGGAAGAACAAAACTTCTAAATCAGAGTCCTGATTCTGAGACTAATTACCTGTCTGTTCCTCTGATTTTAACATATATTAGAAAAGATGTTTGAGTTAAACTTTCTGACTAGCCACTAATTTCTGATCTCTTTATATATTGCAAACCTTTTTCATTATTCAATTTGTTGATGTTATGACACTCTCCTGAAATACTGTTTTTTTAAATTATTAACAATATTACATATTTTGAAAGATATAACCGATGTAAATCATGAAGTTTCTAAAATATGCTATTTTATCAAAATAAAGGCGCAAATCATCAATTTTAATATATTTTTTAGAAATTTAAACTAAATGCCATATCTTAGTTACCAAATTATCTCCAGTATGCTTTTCTTCTTTTCTCTTTATGTATTTCTCTGAAATATATAAAAATTGATCAGCGATTAATAACTGTCTAGTGTACCATTCTAGATGTTGTCTCCACTTACCTGAATTATTACATTATAAAAGGGAATTAGCTGATAAACTCACTTAGCCTGGAGAAATGCAATTTGCAAGGCAGTGGGAGTTCAAGATTGACACTACTAAAAGAGCAGCAAGCAAAACATTGAAGAATACTTCTTGTCAAATGTTGCTTGAAAATAAACTCTATAGGATACATTGGAATGAAGTTAAACAAAGAGATGCTAAGGGTAATTTAGCAGACACTTCGAAGGAATGAGAAGTAGGCACCATACTTGCATTGTCAATTGTGTAGAATAACATTTAACTTGAGCCCCTGCTGAAAATAAAGCTATTTAATTACAAGTGAGAAAGACAATGAATAGGTCTTCCTTTGAAGTTTCAGTTTACTATTTTGCTTAGAAGACTAAAAATGTAGGATTAAAAAGTGGAAAAATAATTCTAAATCATAAATCGACTGAAAAATTTTAATTAAATAATTTATAAAACGATCAATAAATACTGTAAAAGTAGGAAAGAGAAAAGTACACTATATTTTTAAACTAAAATGATAAAATACAGTCCATTGAAACTCATACTCCATATCTGCAAGATTTTGGTAGCATTGTGAACTTATAAAAATACCTTTTTAATGTTCTAATCTTATGAAATCACCCAATAATCTATAATAATAAAAGCATAATATGCTAATTAGACCAGATGTCCTTCTGGATGACCTTCCAGACGAAGCCGAGGCTGTGAGGAAAGCCCAGGTCCTGGGTGCCAGAGGGAAGCCGGTGCCAGCAGCTGGGGGAAGGAAGGCCTACTCTTGCATGAATTTCATGCACTAGGCCTCTAGTAATAAAATAAAATTCAAATTTCTTAACGTGGCCTTGAGTATTCTGATTGGTCTAAATTGTATCAGCAATAGTATCTTATGTCTAGCATATATTACAGGAATGCAGTGCTACAACTATATTAGTGAGTGCACTCACTAAGATCAAATAGAACTTGTATTCATCTCCTATACATGTTGGCTCAAGCTTTCAACTTTTCATAAATATCTATATACTCAAAACATACACACACCTGTCATGCAATCCATTTACTGCTCACTTGATACTTATTAATTTCTTAAAACCTGGACACTAAATAAAAAGGTGTTACATGAAAAAAAGTAGTCCATATTTTTTATTAATTTTAATGAAAAAAATATTTTTTATTTCATGACAAACCAAGAAAGGCAAGCACAAAGAATAAAATAAGTCAAACTTTATTGTAGAAATTTGTTTAAAGTTCGCTTAAGTCGAGATGGATGCTCTAAGCACAGTAGGTACTCTTTTGCTATTTTTGGCATGAATGGTAATATTTCAAAACATGGCATTGGGAAAAGTCTTGGAGATTCTTTAGTATAAGTTTGCCTCCCCTGCCTCTCTCTCTCTCTCTCTCTCTCTCTCTCTCTCTCTCTCTATATCTCTCTCTCTCTCTCTCACACACACACACACACACACACACACACACAGAAGAAAAAGCAGACAAGATTTTTTTTCAGAAGCAAAACCCATTTAGTGTTGTACAGCTAGTTTGAGTCAGGGTCACATGTATTAACAATATGTTACTTTTAAAAATTTAAATTTTTGTTGTTTGAAGTATTACATATGTCTCCTTTTCCCTCCTTTGACCTCTCCCTAGCTGCTCCCAGCCCCCAGCACATGCCCTCATCCCCCTACTGTCTGTGTCCATGGTTATGCTAAACAATATGTTACTTTTGGATAGCAATTTCTTTTTAAAAAATGCCTCTGTGTTATTAAATCTGAGCCTCGCAACAATTTTGTTTAATGTTTAAGGATAATTATTTTTAAGAAACTTGTTATTGTCAAAGCTTCTATGCCTTAGAAAGGTCCAATAACTTGGAATAAGTCACCTCACATGCATATTAATGTGTTAGGACTTAAACCCAGGACTTCTAGGGCAAAGTTCTAGTATGTAAAAAGCATTCTGGTGACTGGAAACTAAAAGCAGGTTAAGTTGAGAGTTTGTTAGCCTCAAATGTAGCTTTTTGTTAAAAAGCGACCATGAGAGAAATAAGGATCCTATCAATCATGGAACAGGAGTTATAAGTAATGTTGCTTCCTCAGGTTGACACAGAGATCTACATATATTACTATGGTAATTAAACAGTAGCAAATATTTCAAGTAGTCCCATATTTGCTACCCTTTCTACTATAAATATTGTCTCTCTATGAGCTTTTGTCTCCCAAGCAATGGTCTTTCTTTAAACCGGGTTTTTGCCTAGAAGAGTGATAAAATGAGGATTTGAGAATTGATGACTTAATAAGAAAATTTAATTCAGCATGTTCTAAAAAAATAACACCCACATACCCCATATAGCTTTTTACAGGTGTCTTCTGTTTATCGTGGAAGAATACATTTCTTATACATGCAGAAACTTTAAACACTTCTTGGTAAGGCTGAAGCATCACCTCACCAATACCAGCAAAGTTGACTAATGCACAAGGTAATTTTTATGCAATTAAAAACTCCAGGGTTTACAGGATCATGCCTTCTCTTTGTTTAAAAACTGAGGCATGAAGGAGCTAAAGCTTCTGAATGCTATGGCAACCCCTGTAGCTCCTGGTGTCCTGAGCTAATCATTTATAGAAGAGAATGTCCCATAACTGCTAATTGTTCAAATAAAAGAGATGATATTACAGTAAGAAATATCTTATTTTTAAACTTTATTAACTGATTCTGTGCAAAATTATAAACTGAAATCTCCCCCCCAAAGAAAATGTCATGACTACATGGCCCCTTCCATGACTACATTGCCTCATTTCTGCAATTCAAAGACAACTTGCTGAAAGATTTAGTTTTCAATCTTTGACGTCCATAATCCCTTGTTGCTCCCTCTGTACTTTGAACACTTTCCACAGAAATTTCTCTCACCACGATATTATCTTCCTTTTGACTCAATCCGATGCTATTTCTAAACTGTTATGCTCTTTAAACTCTCATGTCTATTTGATAAGATTAGGGTTTTTTGGGTTTTTTTCTGTTTGAACCTGGTTTGTCTCTCAATTTCTGAATACCACTCCCTAGTGTCTTTTGCAAATTCTTTTTCGTATTTATTCCTTATAATTGTGTATTTTCTAGGAATCTGCCTGATAATTTGATTGATCTTTTATTAATCTAAACAAGCCTCATGGGCAATCTCACCCACAACTTTATATTTAATAACATTATTTTCTTATTAACTTTCAAGATAATATTCCGCTCTGTATTTTTATTTTTCCTGAACTCACAACCCGTGCAGTCTTGTGCAGTTTTTAAAATCCTTCTGCCTATGTTCATACCCAAATTTTGACTATTTCCCCTAAATTTTCTTCTTCTTCTCTCCAAACTTAATGAATGATATTCCTACTTCCATAGAAATATTTTGTTATACAAACATGTAAATATAAGTATGTATATAAGTATGTACATATTTCCTTCATGGATTTTATTACAAAAAATAAATTTGATTTTTAAAAAAATAATCATAACAAACTCTGCGTTAAAGTTATATTTTTCAAAGCCTACCAAAGGAAATAAATATTCAAGAAAATTTTTGGAAACAATTTTATTTAAAAATTTTATTGCAATAAATCTAAAAATATATAAAATGTACCTACTACTGATTAAATTGTTTTTCTCATTAGTGTGTTTACGTTTCAGTATTTTAACATTGTGGTTTTTTTTAAAAAAATTTGGGCTTCTAAAATAAATATGTTAAATATCATAGATGCATATCATATCTAACTCTATGAAGACTAGAAGCATATCATGCTAACTATATAGTGAAATGTATACAAATTAAGTGATAAACAGTGAAGTAAATGTATAAAAATGATGTTTGATAGCATATTATTTTGTTCAATTCTCCTATAATGGTTCAAAATACTTAAACTTAAAATGTAACTGCACATATGCAAGTAGAAAATATTAGCATGCTAACTTTTTTACTCTACAAAAGAGGCTAATTTTCTTTATACATTTTTCTTTCAAGACAATTTTTCATTCAAACAAATTGTAGACGGCAAATTATTCTTAAAAATTGTAAAGGAGAGCCTGAAGGGAAAAAGGGTACACTTTTTCTGAAATTAGATTTGCTTCTACATGTAAGCTGCTTTTTAAAAAATGTAGTAACCTCAAAAGTTCATTTTATATATTTTGTCTTTGAGATTGATATGCTCTGAATTACAAATATCTGGCAATGGGAAAGACTACAAAATCCAGCTTAGGCTTGCCTGTCATTGTAAATTCTTGTTTGTTAGAGATTGGCCTAAAATAGAACTTTCTCACCTGAGTCTATAGTAGTCTTTATTTTTAATTAGATTAATTTTCCAGCTTTTTTTAAGGTGTAGAAAATAGAAATTGCATATATTTAAGGTGCATAATGTGATGTTTTGATATATGTACACATTGTGCATGATTACCAAAATAAAGGTAATTAACATATCCATTACATTACATATTTACATTTGTGTGTGGGGCAGAAGATTTAGGATCAACCATCTATCATACATATTGTGCATGATTACCAAAATAAAGGTAATTAACATATCCATTACATTACATATTTACATGGTGGGTGGGCGGAAGACTTAGGATCAACCATCTCAGCAAAATTTAAGTACATAATAGTTTTATTAACTATAGTCACCATGCTGTAATTAGATCTCCAGAACTTACTCATCCTGCTTAACTGAAATTTTTTACTTCTCCCCATTTCTGCCACCACCCCCCGTTGGTGGTATTTCTTATTGTCCTGCATAGAATACAAATGGTAATCCTCAAGAAAATCGTGTTTACAGAAAAGAAAGCCTCTGTTAAGAATTGAATGTTTGTCTTCTCCCAACATTCATATGTTGAGACTCTAACTCCCCATGTGATGGCCTTAGGAGATGAGGTTTTGGGGAGACAGGTAGGTGTGGAACCAACATGATTAGATGAGTGCCCTGATAAGATGAGAAAGAGAGCAGAGCTTGCTATCTCTCTGCCAGGAGTGGATAGACCCAGCAATAAGTTGCCATCTACAAACCAGGAAGTGGGCCCTCACCTGAAACCAATTCTTCAGGCACTTTGGTTTTTGTCTTTTCAACCTCCAGAATTGTAAGAAATGAATGTTTAATGTTTAAGCCACCTAGCTTATGGCTTTTTAATAGCAATCCAAGCCAACAACCTCTGTAAAGTATAATTAACTTGATATGCTGCAGGTACATTTTAAAAATTATAGATTATATGTTCCAGATAGTATCAACCTCAATTGACACACATCAGATTTACTTAGAAGTATATAATTTTCATATAATTTTGAGACATTTTTCTTATGTGGTTAAAATGTGTCCATATAATGCTCAAATTTTATACTGTTTGTTATTTAATTCAGTTTTCCTTAAACGACATTTTCATTGAAAAACAATTATTATTTTGGAATGAATGTATGTGTAACAACACATTTTGTCGACAAACTGTGTCAATAAAACACTCAGCAAAAATTAAAAAAAAAACAGACTCAGCTTTTACTGTCTTTAATCCTTAACAAATACAAACGAGAAAGGGTTGTTCACACTATTTCTCAAAGCCAGTATAATATGAAAGGTGAGTTAGAAGTATATTTCTCTCATATTATATATGGTATATTTAACAGAAGTAAATCTGACAAAACAGAAATTTGAAAGTAAATTATTTAATTCCAATCTGATTAAGTTCTGCATTAGGATGTAATCAGGAATGATTACTTTGCAAAACCAACAACAACAGATACCTTATTTTATTGCAAATGATGTGTTAATATGGGGAGTTGTTCAATATGTATAACGTTTCAGTTATGGAAGATGAATACATTCTAGAGCTCCTCTATACAAGTTAGTGCTTATAGTTATAATAACATTTTGCTATTAAAATTTGTTAGAATGGTAGATTTCATATTAAGTGTTCTTACCTTAATAAGTAAGTAAAAATATAAATATGATAGAAAATTGTTTGTAAAAATAAATTAGGTGAGAGTGTGATAACTTTAAAGAAAGGGCATCTACTAGTATTGCTGATTGTTTATTGTTTTGATACCGAATTTTTGGACTGGAACCTGGATTCTTTATCTGCTGGAATTGAAGAATGAATACACGGACAGAAAGTGATATAGAAAATATGGAGATTTATTGAAGAACAAATACAGACTCCTATGTAGGGAGGGGGAAGAGTTCCACAGAACTGACTCCCATGTGGGGAGGGGGAAGAGTACCACTGACTTCCTCTTCCCTAGGGCTTATAAAAGCTGCAGATCCTGGTGCCTTAATATCCCCTTTGATTGGTTACTATTCCGTTAGACTGGTTACTGTAGTAACTCCTGGCCTCAAAGGTCAAACCTCACATAAGACATGTGAAGTTCTCCCCTCTCCTTCCTTATTGCTTTCCTATTCCCTTTCAGCTTTCTTCTCCTCCTTCTGGATGAAAGGCTTCCTTCTCTTTATTTTGTAAATATAGACCTTTCTTGGCTACTTCCAGTTCCCTTGTCTTATGGAAATATACTTGTTGCTGCTTCATTGTCTTATGCAGATGTAACTGCACTTGGCTTCCTTGTGTTATGGAAATGTATCTTCTCCCAGTCTGTAGCCCTGTGTTCCTCCATGAACCCCAATTCCCCCCAAAAAAATCCCTAACCCTGCCTATGTTCCCCCAAAATTCCTGCTTCAGTTTCATAATTGAACTTCCTCCTGGCTGATATTAGAGCACGGGTGGGCAAACTTTTTGACTCGAGGGCCACAATGGGTTCTTAAACTGGACCGGAGGGCCGGAACAAAAGCATGGATGGAGTGTTTGTGTGAACTAATATAAATTCAAAGTAAACATCATTACATAAAAGGGCACGGTCTTTTTTTTTTTCGTTTTATTCATTTCAAATGGGCCAGATCTGGCCCACGGGCCGTAGTTTGCCCATGGCTGTATTAGAGCCTGGGTGCCCCCAGAGAGCGCCCTTTAGATGGGCATTTCCAAAGCATTTCTCTTCTACATTTACCTAGCAGAAATAGAGGTAGGACTAATTACTTTTAATTCTTATATTAAAACCCGAGGCCTGGTGCATGAAATTTGTGCACTGGGGGTGGGGGAAGGGGGGGTGTCCCTCAGCCCAGTCTGCACCCTCCCCAATCTGGGATGTCTGACTGCCCATTTAGGCCAGATCCCACCAGGATCACAATCCAGTACTGCTGCCTCCCAACCACTTGCCTGCCTGCCTACCTGCCTGCCTGCCTGCCTGATTGCCCCTAACTATTTCTGCCTGATAGCCTGATGACCCCCCTAACCACTCACCTGCCAGCCTGATCTATGTCTAACTGTTCCCCTGCCGGCCTGATTGCCCTCAATTGCCCTCCCCTGCAGGCCTGGTCCTCCCCAACGGCCCTCTCCTGCAGGCTTGGTTGCCCCCAACTGCCCTCCCCTGCAGGCCTGTAGCTCCCAATTGCCCTCCCCTGCTGGCCTCGTCACCCCTAACTGGCTTCCCCTGCTGGCCTGATCACCCACAACTGCCCTCCCCTGCCAGCCATCTTGTGGTGGCCACCTTGTGGCCACAGGGGGTGGCCATCTTTGACCACATGGAGGCAGCCAATTGGGATATTGGAGTGATGGTCAATTTGCATACTGGCCATGGCTAATTAGCATATGAGAGGTAATTAGCATATCCCTCTCATTATTTGTGTTGGAGTGGTGGTCAATTTGCATACCGGTCTTGACTATTTAGCATATCAGGTCATGACTGTGAGGGTGTCATGACCAATTTGCATATTACCCTTTTATTAGTATAGGTAATAATGGATATGTATAAAAAGCCAGCGTCCAGAACGCTGGAACAACTGGTCGCTATGATGCCCACTGTGGCCAGCGAACTGCCAGATGGGGGGGTGTGGGACCGGCCAGCCAACCTCCTGCAGCACCTCACCTCACCTGGCCCCACCCCAGATCGGATCCCCCCACCCCGATCAGGGGCAGGACCCCTCCCCTAGGCTGATGGCCTCCGATCAGCCCCCCCAACCTCATTTGGGAGAGAGCTGGCCAGCCCCACTCATAGCCCCTCCCCCAAGCCAGTTCCACTCCCAATTGCCCCACCATATCAATTGGGTGGGCTGGCTAGCCAACCTCCCACAGCCCCTCCCCTGGCCACTGACCCCCCAATCGGCCCCCCGCTCCATTCAGGGTGGGGCCAGCTGGCCCATCACCCACAGCCTCTCAGCACAGCGGTCCCATCCCCAATCATCCCCCCACCCCAATTGGGGGTGGGGCCCGTGGCCAATCACCCACAGCCCCTCCCCCGAGTCAGCCCAGCCCTGATCGGGCCCTGATCAGGGTGGGCCAGTTAGCCAACCTCCTTCCATCTCCTCCTCCAGATAGGCATGGTCCTGATCCGCCGTGACTGGATCCGGTCTGGCTGGACCCCACCCATGTACAAATTCCTGCACTAGGCATATAATAAAATAATAATTAAATAAATGTTTTAGCTTTGCTAAATTTAACTTTCCAACTTTGGAAAACAGAGATAAACACAAATTTCATTGTATGTTGTAAAGAGTGTGCTTTGATTACAATTAAAAAGACAATAGTTAAAAGATACCCAATTTGATTAAAATAATCTCATTCTTCTGGACAAATCATTCATAACAATAACAAAAACAGAGAGAAGGAGCCCTGGCTGGGTGGCTCAGTTGGTTAGAGCATCGGCCCGTACTCCATGAGGTGGTAGGTTTGCTTCCTAGTCAGGACACAATCTTAACTAAAGCCTGCAAAGACCCACCTATTATTGTAAATAAAGTTTTACTGAAAAGCAGCCACACCCATTAGGGCTCTTTTTGAGCTATAAGGATAGAGTTGAATAGTTGTGACAAAGATCAATGACCCATAAAACCTAAAATACTAGGTTGCCCTTTACAGAAATGTTTACAAAGGATAAAATTCCTAAATTTCTGGAAATGTTTTGATGACTTATGATTTTCTGATGTATATGTTATGATCTTCAAAATCTTGTACATATTAAGCTAATGTGAATTAAGGTAATTATTAAACTGAATAAACAGTTAAATTTTTTATCCCTCTGGTAATAATATAAATATCCTATCTAATAAAAGAGTAATATGCAAATTAACCACCACTCCGACACAAAGATAGCAGCACCCATAGCCACAAGATGATGGCATCCAGTCCTCTCAGCCCCACTGAAGTCCTCCAGTTCCAGGGGTGGCCGCAGAGAGCAGAGCCCACTTGGCCAGCACCCAGAGCAACCCATGAGTGGCCAAGCAGGCCCTGCAGACAGCAGAGAACCATGGGGAGTGGGCCTAAGCTGTCAGTAGGACATCCCTTGAGGGCTCCCGGATTGGAGAAGGTGCAGGTCAGGCTGAGGGATACCCCCCCTCCCCACCTCCCATGCACAAATTTTGTGCACCGGGCCTCTGGTATATTATAAAATTATATAATAAATATTTATGTTATGACCACAGGGAAGTGAGGGTGGGGTAGGTAGTAAAGGGTGTCAAATATAGGTGAAAGATTTGTCTTTGAGGGGTAAAAAAAATATTTTATATTTGAATTATACATTTTTTTATAATTTTTTAAAAGGTAATAAAAATCATGGTTTCTTTCTCAAATTCTCACTTTACATAGCATTTGAAGTTAAGACTAAACTACATGATTAGCTGAAAGTTTAAATGGCTTTCAATTATTTTAACTCTGACACAAATTGAGCTTTATAAAGTGCTTTAGACATTTATAAAGTTATAAGGAATGCATTAAACTACATAAATACTAAAAGATTTTGGATTCAATGGAATGAGTTGAATTTTCTAATTCATTGTCTGACAGTCCCTTTTATCTCCCAATCAAATGTAAGGGTAAAGAACCAAAGAATGGAAAAGAAAAGAAAAAGCCATTTTGATAATGTAATTTATAAGCTTAAATGAATATTTCACAGATTTAACTCTTGTCAACTGTTTCTATTTATTCTGAAAATTACAGACTCCTTTTTTCCCACTTTGGCTTACCCATTAGATTTCCAGAGTACAAAACAATTTAGATATGTTTGATTACAGAAATTTTAGCTCAAAAATGTTTTAAAGTATTTTTTCCTGGGAAATAGAACAAATGCCCAAATCTGCATATAATGGAGATATACAATTGAAATACAAATAAAACATAGCATTATATTCAAATTATCTAACATAAAAGAGAGATCATTACCAGTGTTACCAACATCCTCAGTGCCCATTTCCTTCTTCATTGGTAGTAACCATACTTCTGATTTTTGGATGAAATAGTCCTTTTGTTCTTTTAATCGTTTTCTTTTAATGGTTTTTACTTATATGCATAACTACTAATATTTATTTTCCAAAATTTAAACATTTTTAAAAGTCTTTTAAAAATTTCTGTGGTATTATTTTATCAGGATTTTTTTGAGCTCCATCCATTTTTATGAGCATAGTTGTAGTTGATTAATATTCAACACACATAAAATTCATTTGTACTATTATATATCAATTTATATTTATCCACTTTACAGTTGTGGGACATTTATATATGTGTTTTTTTTGTTCAAGTTGTGTGAACAAATCTGTGAACAATCTTGCATATTCTTCCTAGTACAAAGCACAAGAATCTGTCTAGATTAAGTATATAGAAGTAAAACTTATGTGTGTGTCCAGGGTATATACATTTTAACTTTTCAAATATAGTTGCACATACAACCAGTAGCATATGTGAGTAGCTCTTACTGTACATCCTCACCAGTGCATGTGATAGTGTTTCTTAAAATGTTGACTTATTTTATAATTGTTAAATATTTATTTAAATTCTATATATGTTCTTCTTTTTCTTATTTAGCTCTTCTTGCTCTAGGTTGGGAACTTAGGCTATTGATTTTAGATCTTTCCTTTTCTAATATATGCAATACATTGGTCTTAAGACCTTTTCTTTGAATGATGGGTGATTTAGGAATATGTTGTTTAATTTCCACATATAGTACTTTTAGAGTTATCTTCATTTTATTGGTTTCTAGTTTAACTCTACTCTGTTTTGACATCATACTGTGTATTCTTTCTTTAACTTTAAATTCAAATAAGCTATGTTTATGGTTGAGAATATGATTTATTATGGTGAACATTTGCTGTGTCCTTTAGAATAACTTGAATTTTGCTGTTGTTAGATGGAGTATTCTATAAATATCAATTAAAAATGTTGACGGATTGTGGTTTTCAGGTCAACTAAATTCTCACTGGCTTTCTATCAATGTGATCTGTCAATGACTGAAATAGGGATATTATAGACTCCACTATAAGTCAGTTTGCTTATTTATTTGTTTTAGCTCAATCAGGTTTTGCTTTATACATTTCTGTCACTTTCTTGTTTTTTTTTTTTTGTTTTTGCTTAATCTCTTCAACTTTTTCACCCAGTCTTTCAAACCCCTCTCCTCTAACAGCCAGTTAACTCAGGTGATATCCCTGTGCTCTTTTCACCTGGGGTTAGTTAATCAAGTTGTACAATTATGTGTGTATATGTTACACTTCCATAAAATAACATCAAAAAAAAGCTTGCTGAACTGGTAGAATAGAGATATCTCTGTAAAAGAGGAAAGGAAGGGAACTTATAAATAGAACAGATATTTTGTTTGTGATGATAATAGGGTTAGGATAGGAGAGAGGGGCTCCTTGCCTCCAGGTGTTGGTGGAAGTAGGGTTAATGGGGTACACTTGAAGAGCATTTCTGGAGACCCACATGGTAGGATGAGATGCAGTAGAACGCTTTATTTCTGTGGAATTATACCTCTGAGTTTCTAAAGTCCTAGCCCAGTCAGAAGAAGAGTAGCTGGGGCCTTAGTGGAGCTAAAACCAGAGCCAGTGGGATCCATATGTCCGTGGCCCTTAGGGGAGAAAGCAAGAGAACCAAGAGGGCACACCCCAAGAAACAAGAAAGTGAACTCCTTTGTTTAGGGGATTATATATTCCTAAACGTTCAAGTGTTTGCAGTGGCCATGCCCGTTCTGGCTAACCATCTCTATCTGGAGTTGTGATTGATGGACAAGTACTTTCCCTGTGTCACCCAACTTCACTGGGCACGTGTCAATCTTCTCTTTGTTGGACCCCTTCCCCTGCAGTGATCTGCACAGAATGGGCTGGTGTTCCCTGGGGAGTGTGAAATTGCAGCTTCCTGGTGAAGCTGCCCAAATAACATGTCTATAATGTCTGGCCATGTCTTTACTCCTTTCCTACTATTAATTACAGTGATATAAGTTAAAAATTTAAAATGCTTAGTATACAGTATGAAATATGAGACAGAATTATTTAGGGCATGTTAGCATTGGGGTGTTAATTGAAATCAGGATGTAGGTAACAATGAAGAAATTTTAGAAGTAAAATATATAAAGAATACAGTGATTACTCTTTAAAATAGTTTTTCTGCCTTTCATTTCCGACCCATTCATTCCAGGAATTGAAATAATTATGCATAAAATATATAAAACATTTATTTTTTTTGCTTATAATCAAAGACACATGCATTGTGTATATATATATGCTTATACACATTTAGATCCATATACAGAAAACATGGTTATGTAACTATGTCTGTATGTATGCACACATATTGTCAATTAAACCTTGAGCCAACTTTAGAACTGCTAAAATGGTTCACAACAATGCAAAGATTCTTTGTCTTAGTTTGTTGATATTACTTTCTAATATGGGTTATCTCTTTAGAATTGGGCATTTGAAATTTTTAAATTTGCTTATGGACTTAAATTATTATTTTGTTTTTATTTTCAGTTGTCATGTCAAACTCTTATAGAAGAAATAAAATCTTAAAGAAATTTTCCATGGTCTGAAAGCTAATTAGCTATGGTCAAGAATGCCTAACTCTCATCCAATTCAGTCCCTACAATTCTACCTCTTCAATAATGGAACAAAAAGTCAGTGAACAGCTGACAGGCTCTTAATTGACTATAATTCCTTCCAGGAATACTAAATTTTCATAGCGCACATATTCTAAACTACACCAAAAAAAAAAAAGTTCCAGAAGATATGTTATATTTTTTCATGTTTCTAAGTTTAACAATTGAGAAGAAAAAAGGTAACAGATGGGAAATTGTACTTTTTGTCTATGAACATGAATTATTGAATCATAAAGCTTGCTACTAATATTAATCCTTTGAAAAATGTTCTCTACTTTCAGTTTGCAAAATGCCGTCCTCTATTTCTGTCTTACACTCTAGAGACAGAGCAACATCTGATCTGTATGCAATCAGTCTCACTGAATTGTGAAATTTATTAATACTATCTGTATTCACACATGACCAAAAATAAAAAAAAAACAGATCTTTAAAAATACTAACAATGAATACAACCTTAACAGAAACAACTAGATTATGTATTACTTTTTGAAGTGATTAAACATATTTTCTAAGACCTGCTGAAAACATTGATTCCATTACACACAACAGTTCACAAATATCCCTTATTGTTATAGAATGATATTATGCTGTCTACATTAATCACAGTTCAAATCGTCGGTCATTACAACAAAGGGAAGCTCAGATTTGTGTGGTATTTGCAATGATTTAAAAGTGGTTGAGAAAGGTTCCCAATAAAAAGGGTGAAATCAAATGATTGAAAATATTTAAGATACCTCTAATATATAACAGCCTCACTGAAAATGCTTGATAACATTACCAGCCTTTAGCTTCTTTGTGATTCTTAACATTTTGTATCAAAGCAAGAGATAAAATTTTTATCCATGTTACTAATGTGTTATTTAAGGGCAGACCAACCTCCTACTGTCCACAGCTGCTTTTAATTCAGAAGCAATTGGAGTAAGCCAACCATTACTAGTGAGCTGTTTCTGTTTCTTGCTATGTTATTTCATCTGGGAAGCCATTATGCAAACTAAGAGCATCTGAAGATAGGTACCCCACTTAAAAGTGTTCAGTAGGGGTTCCAACTTTTATAATTTTTTGGCAAATTGCATCGTTAAGTTGCATATGTTGTACCATTGGTAGCCATGATTGCCTGGGATTAGTAAATGTGTTTCTAAATTCCATGAATTGACAAACTTAATTTTTCCTAGAATAAATATGAAGTGAATTTCTAGATATTATTGTAATAAATTAATTCATTTTAAAAATCATTCAACTAACTATATATTTTAAAATTTAGAAACAGATCAAGGGAACATGCGATCTAATATATGAATTCTACGTATTAGGTTATTTTTGGTAATTATGTTATTGTATGCACAATCTCATTTTAGAGGGGAAAACCTAGAACACCTGGGATTACTAGATTATACCATAATCACTTAATTGCCCCAACACATTAGATGTTAAGATAAGGTTCTGCAGGAATTCAGAGTGAAAATAATTTCTCAGAAACACTCATCTCACTGCAGCTAGATTATATTTTACTAGAGGCCCGGTGCATGAATTTGTGTGCCAGTGGGGTCCCTCAGCCTGGCCTGTGGGATCAGGCCAAAACCCATTCCCCGACATCCCCCAAGGGGTCGTGGATTGCAAGAGGGTGCAGGGCAGGCCGAGGGACCCCACTAGTGCACGATTTGGGCCAGTGAGGGATGCGAGAGATTGGCCAGCTGGGGAAGGATTGTGGGAGGACTCCAGGGCATGTCCAGCCCATCTCACTCAGTACCAATCAGCTGGACCCCAGCAGCAAACTAACCTACTGGTCAGAGCGTCTGCCCCCTGGTGATCTGTGCACGTCATAGTGACTGGTCTACCAGTTGACTGTCTGAACCCTGGTGGTCAGTGCATGCAATAGCGAGCAGTTGAGCAACCTTAGCATATCATTAGCATATTACACTTTGATTGGTTGAATGGATAATCAAATGACCAGACAATTGGCATTTTAGGCTTTTATTATATAGGATTGCACAGCCCTCTACTGCTCCTATAATTTCCCCTAACATATAATTTACCGTTATAGTAATTTTGGTACACCAGACCAAATTATCCATTTTTATTCTGTTTTGAAGTTTATATAAGCAAGTATATCAGTAAATCAATGTAAGATATGATTTTAAATGTGTGGTGCATTTCAAATATAGTCTTATCTTATGTATTCACCATTTCCACCATCATTGTCATCATTATAATAACAATAACATACAGTTTTAAATAAGACCTTGATGCCTGGCACATTATCAATAGCTTTTTATTCTATATCATATTTAACTCTCACAGTGATTTTGTGAAGTAAGTGATGATATCTTCATTCTACTATTGAAGAAACAGTGGCTCAAAGAAGAGATATCATCAGCTGGAGGTGAAGCTGTCCTTCTAAGACAGAGCCACCTTTCTGGAAAGCCCAAAATATTTTGTACTTCTAGCTATTATATTGTGTAGCAAAGTTCTATATATCAGGGATAATAAAGTCATGCATTTATGGAGTAATCAGTTGTTAGGAAAAGAGTACATGTTTCAAAAAAGGATCTGTTTAATTGTATAACTTATGAACAAAATATAATATATGATGATCACAATTCACATTTCATTTTTTTAAAAGTATCATAAAGGGTAAAGGGAGTCAAATATATGGTGATAAAAGATCTGATTTTGGATGGTGGGTACAAAATGAAATATACAGATGCTGTATCATAGAACTGTACACTTGAAACCTATATAATTTTATTAACCAATGTCACCTCAATAAATTTAATAAAATGAGAACAATAAGAAAGAAGTATTAGTAGGGTTATATAAAAGCTACCATAAAATAGGTTACATTTTGCTAGAGACCAAATTTTCTAATTTGTATGAGAGTCTATAAAACTTGTCCCTAGCAGAGCAGTTGCACAGTCTAGGTAGGCTTATCTGACTTCAAACCACCTTATAGTGCTGAGTACTCCTCATAATCGGAGATGACAGGTCTAGTTTCACCCATCACACACCTACTCCATCCAGTAGGTATGTGGTTAGACCAAAGGAGAGTATGCACCCTCCATATGAGGGCATTTCTCACAAGTAGTGTGTGAAACGTCTGCACACCACTCTCAGAACTTATCCTCTTGACTACGAGTGGTTGCAAGAGAAGCTGGGGATTATTGCTCTCATTATGAATTTGTTTTGTGATTTAGTGCCTTTGCTGTCTTATTAGTCATCTATGCAGTATGCCATTATCTTTATTATCATATTTTTCCTATCTCATATCACCAAGGTTGATACCCCATTTGCATTAGAGAAAGAGGATCTTTTAAAAAATCTATGGCACCGATGGCACCTTAGATACCAAAAAGAAAGTTGTTTGTAGGTAAAATGGTTTCTTTTGTGTTATAAGAAAAAAAAGCAAAAATGTGTCAATGTTTTTTAACATTTGGTGAGAAGGTATACTACTATGACAAGGTAAAAAAGGCTTGTGTTGGAGAGCCGTGTTGTTCTACAAAGAAAGCAGGCATGGCTCTCTCTGGAGGGACGATTGAACTAAAGTTAAACCATATTTTGCACCTTCATTGGCCTGAAGCCCTTCTTCCCTGATGAAGTCTGCCAGTTGGAACACAGGTTATCCTCATTAATTTAAAGCTGAAGTTCTATTCCAGGTAATGATGATCAAAGAACCAAGAGACAAAATATGTATATTCATTGGATAGAAGTATGGTCTCCAGAGCATAGGGGTGAATGCAGCTGATTAAAAAATATTGAGAGAGGAGTATGGGCAGAAGGAAAGAGAAGTTGAAGGTCTGGATGAGAAATTGTGGGAGGTAGTTGGCTTCCACTGAACAACTGCATCATGTACAACACAGTCTCTAGAGAGTTACAACCTTTTTTTCTTCTTAGACAGTACCACGTACTTGAGATCAACAGGACTCTCCAGTAAGAAGCATCAAGCCTCATCATAACTATATCGGTACTAGAGGGCCAATGCATGAAATTCGTGCAAGGGACTCGGCCCTTGCAGCAGCCCCTCCCGCCGCCATTGGTCTAATTAGCATATTAGCTCTTTATTATATTGGATGCGCTGGCAGAGGCTAATAAGACAGGCTCTCCTGGAAACAGACTGTCCCTATGAGTGTTAAAATAATGGGTCTGAAGATACTATGTCTTCTTCTCCAGAAATTATCAGTTGAAGACCATCAACAACGCTATCAGTGACAAGAGGAGAGGGTAAGGTAACGTACCCTGCGCACCTGCAGTTCAGTGAGAATCATCCTAAACGGTAGCAGAAAAACAGCCCTGCCAAGCCAGTTTGCATAGAACTCATTTTATGGTTTCTAAGTCAGCCTTGCTTGCTAATAATGACTGGTTTCTGTAAAGATTGATCCTCTATGATAGCACTGTCTGGGCACAGCCACTCCTTTCCATGATAAATACTAATAGTTCTGAGGAGGTCCTACTTGTTAGTTGGTGTAGCCGCATCACACTTTTGCGAAATTATAGGTTCATTGGTTCCTTCCCAAGAATTTCTAAGCAATTTCTAAACACATTTTCACTGCCTTTCTATATGGTATATTCTTCATACAGATGATGACCTTTTTGAGTGTTGTGTCTCACACAATGATAATTTAAAACGATACCTAGTGACATTTTATTATTTCTTACTTATATACTAGGGCTGCATTAAGGGTTCTAAGGTGTTTGATTTTCCCATTTACACTTCAAACATTTGAGTGCGTGAGTGTGTGTGTGTGTGGTAGATATAGATATATTAAGGTGACAACCTCTGCTTATTCATGGCATTTTAATCTCCCATTGAATATATTAATTATAGGAACCATACTCCATAATGTATGCCAAAACCAATCCATTTCCCATTACAACTTTGGACCAAGATCATTAAAAATGTGCAGCATAGTAGCCAATCATGCACTTTACACAGTGATCCCCTTATATTAAAGTTCCCATCTGACATCATTGACAGTTATTACAACATTATTGACCATAGTCTCCATGTTGTACTTCACATTCCATGACTTTTTTGTAACTGCTAATTAGTACTTCTTAATCCCTTCCCCTTTCTCACCTGGCCCCCAACCCCCTCCACTCTGGCAACCATCAGTCTGTCCTCTGTACCTATGAGTCTATTTTATTGATGTTCATTTATTTTGTTCTTTAGATTTCGCATGTAAGAGGTATTCTTTTTTCTCTGTCTGACTTATTTCACCTAGTATAACACCATCTAGATCCATCCACACTATTGCAAAGGGTAAGATTTTATTCTTTTTATTCTGCACTTCACGCAGTTTTTAGATCCAATGTCTCCTCTTAGGAGAGGCCTGGCTTCTCTGACTGTTCATACCAAACTTGACCCTGACCACCAGAGACATTGTCCTGCCTGCTTCATTTTCTTCATAGCCATTACGATTTTATAAAAGTATGTTTGTTTCTTTATTTCTTAGATCAGTAGCCACTAAAAATATAAGTAAATGAAATAATTTCAGCCAAACAATGTATTTCTGCAGATACATGTCCTCCCATGAAGGCAGAGGCCTGTTCCGTATTGTTCAGCACAGTATCTCCAAAGTCTGTCGAGCAGGGTGCCAGTACCATGGTTTATACTGAACTATTAGTTATTGAATGAGTGAATAAATAAGTGACCAAGTTGGGGTTGATGTAGATGAGGCTTGTCTTAGATTTTAATTTCAAAACTCACTTTGGGCATTTCTTCCTTTCTCTCTCACCCTGGTAAGTTTGAAAGATCTTAAGGAGGATGGAATGTTACCCTATCTAGCTCTATTTGCAAAATTAGTCTCAGATGAAAGAAATATGAGTGTCTGAAACTAAATCTTAACTATTATTAATTGAATGTGTTGATGTTATAAATGCTCCCTTTCTAGACATATTATGATAATACATAATGCTGAGATGTGGCTATGCTCATTTGCCTGTAGTTATTAAGGACTCAGGACCTTGGGGGATTTAATTTTTGCTACCTTTATAATGTGTTAAAAGCACTGGTAATAATCTGTAAATTTTTGTAGCACACAAATGAAACCTATGTTCCAATAAATTTATCTTTCTCTTTCTAAATATGGACTATTTCCACTGTAATAACAATCACAATATTTATCATTGACTAGGTCTTACTATGGCCCACACCGACCATACAGGTGCCATTTAGATCATAATGGCAGAAGAAGAAATTAATGAAGACTATCCAGCAGAACTCCATGAATATTTATCGGCATTTGAGAATTCCATTGGTGCTGTAGATGACATGCTGAAGACCATGATGTCTGTTTCTAGAAATGAGTTGTTGCAGAAGTTGGACACACTTGAACAAGCAACAGTGGATTTAGTTTCTGCTTACACATTAAATTAAATGTTTTGGGTTTATTTGGCAACTCAGGGAGTTAATCCTAAGGAACACCCAGTAAAGCAGGAATTGGAAAGAATCAGAGTGTACATGAACAGAGTCAAAGAAATAACTGACAAGAAGAAGGCTGCCAAGCTGGACAAAGGTGCAGCTTCAAGATTTGTGAAAAATGCCGTCTGGGAACCAAAACCTAAAAATGCATCCAAAGTTGCCAGTAAAGGAAAAAGTAAAAAACAACCTTTTGGTTTTGATGTACACATGTTCAAAAAGGACATCATTTTTATTGTTGAACACAAAATAGATGGTGATTATGTGGCAAATAAATAAATAAATAAAATGTTTGAAAACATTTATATTAATTTATGTTAATATTTAGCTTTTGTATTTTTGAAAGTCCTCAGAAAAATACACAAGGTACAAGAACTGATCTACATGAAAATAATTTCTCAGTAAAATATAAATGTTTGTGTCTATGTGCATGTGTGTGTACACATGCAAGTGTGCAGTGTGTTTGCTAGCATACATTTTATGAGGTCATTTACAGACATAATCATGAGAATGAAGGTTCTTTTTTTTTTTTATAGCCAAGGCAAATGAAGCATGCCTTCAATTAGAAACTTCTGAAAATACACTGTGATAACCTACTGAGAATGGAATTGCTTTTCTTCACAGCATTATACCCACCTCTCTTTAGAAGCCCATAGTATACAAGTGTTGCAAGAGCAATATGCTCTTCTTGAATCACTTTACTTCATTAAATGTGTTTTGTACTTCAAATACCATTCCAAGATTATACATTTGATATATCAAAAAATGTGTGTCCTGCTTTTAGAGTTCAGTATGTGAATAAGTGAACCTCAAAAGTCTTAAAACTCAAGTATTATGAGTATGTGAAACTTCAGATTATTAGTTTTTTTCTGAAACCCTGAAACACGAATCCCCAAATCCCTACTGTGCGATTATTCTGTTTTCAGCAGTTAAAGTTTAATTTTCTACATTCTTAAGCAAAAACTTAGAAAACTCCATTTCTTACCTTATGTTAAAAGAAAAATAAACATATCCCTGTGAGACAGTTGGGCATGGCTATATTTGAATTATAGAACTTATAAGGTAACAAAATCAATACCAAACTGTAACACTATTACTCCTTTTTTGGGTACTATTGTAAATACTATTTTTTAAAAATTCAATAACCAATAATTCACTGCTAGTACATAGATATAAAATTGATTTTTTACATATTGATTTTTATCCTTCCACCTCACCAAACTCAATTTTTAGTTCTAGTACTTTTCTGATGACTAAGGAGCTTATAGCAGCTCACTCCGATTTTTCTTCTCCATTTCTTTGTCATACATTTAATATTTAGATATATAGCACAAACACATAATATACTTCTGTTTTAGACTGTTATCACTTTATGCTAATTAGACCAAATGTCATTCTGGACATCCTTCCTGATGAAGCCCAGGCTGGAGAGAAGCCAGCCCAGGTCCTGGGTGCCTGTGGGCAGAGGGAGGAGGAAAGCAGTCTGGGTCCTGGATGTCTGAGGGCAGCCAGAGAAGGGAAGCAGCCCAGGTCCCAGGTGCCTGCCAGAGGCCAGAGGAGGGAAACCAGGGTGTCAGGTGCCATAGGGAAGCTGGTGCCGGCAGCTGGAGGAAGGAAGGCCTACTCTTGCACAAATTTTCGTGCATCGGACCTCTAGTTATTAAAAAAGAAAAAAGAAAATGAATTTGACATGTAGCTTTATTTCATTTCCAGGCCTCTAGTTTTTGGTGTAGAAAGATAGATAGGTTTACATTTTATCTAGTACCATATTCCTTCTGCCTGAAGACTTTTCTTTAACATTTATTGAACTTCAGATATACTGCCAATTAATGCTTTCAATGTTTGATTACCTGAAAGAGTCTTTATTTTCCCTTCATTTTTGAAATATATTTGTCCTGGGTATAGAATATTGGTTTTACAATTTTAGGTTTTCTTTTAGCATGTAAAAAATGTCATTCTATTGTGTTGTGGCTTACATACTTTCCAGAAAGAAACTTGTTTTCATTCTTCCCTTTGCTACCCTTATTAAAGTAGGGGTGTGTGTGTGTGTGTGTGTGTGTGTGTGTGTGTGTGTGTGTTTATGGCTGCAGGAAAGTTTTTGTTTTGTTTTCTGGCTGCAAGAACTTTTTTTTTTCTTTGTCTTGCAATATGATAGAATTGTGTGTGTGTGTGGGTGTGTGTGTGTGTGGTAACTGTCCTATTTAATATTTTTCAAGTTTCTTAAACATGTAAGGATCTCTCATTAATTTTTTGGGGGGGGAAATGGTCATTATTTTATCAAATATTTCTCTACCCTGTTTCTTGCTTTTTGGCATTCCAAATTGTTCAGATGCTAAATCCTTGTTTATTATCTTACAGCTCTTGGATGCTTCATTTTGTTTGTTTTATTTTTTATCTACTGTTTTTCTATTGTTTTGATTAAGCCTAATTCTTAGGCAGTCATGTCCTTGTATCTTAGAGGTAAGGTCTTCCCAGGCATTCTGCCCTGTCATCCAGAGGTCCATGCCCAGACATATTCCCTCTCCTCTTCTAGTAATAACTGATTTTTCTGTTCTTTTTACCAGGCAACAATGTGTTTTCACAAGAGTGCCAGGATGTGTTACACATTGCCTAGAAATTTAATATTTTTTATCCCATAAGAATGATGATAATCTAGGCAAGCCTCTGCTAGTTTGTGCAGTGGCTGTGTCTTTTCCTCGGGAATGGACAACCAGGAATGTTTTTCTTCACTCTCACTTGCCCTAGTCACTTTGTAAGCACACATCATGTCCATGGAAAAAACCCTAAGAGCAGGAAATAATATGCTTTGTGTCTATGTCGCCCAGTGATTTCATATTTTCTTACTTGCTCTTTGGCAATTTGTTACCTTTTAGCTGAATTATTTTTACCTGTTCCCAGTATCATCTGCTTTAGATAAACAAGTATCTGATTACTTTTAAATATAGGCACCCATCTTTTCTTAAATTGTGTGTTAATTTATTGCCCTGTGATCAATGGATTTTAGAAAATTTGTGAACTTTCAGGTGGTTTGGAGAAATTGTTTTGTTGTTGTTCTTGTTGTAAGGGTAAGAATGATACTCATTTTGGCTTTTTATATCATAATCACTACCCCAAATCCCATACATTAGTATCTATATAATTATCTACTTGATCATTAGAAATGTCATTTTGTGATTATATGATATAGAATTTGACATTAGCTTGGATTCATAAAGTACTGCATTTTTTCAATAGTCAACTTTTACTTCTTTTTCTGTGTTTTCTTTGCTTTCATAATTGTCAAGTGATACTTTGCTTTTATTCATCAATTAAAATACTTATTTTAGGCCTTGATTATTTCTCCCTTAAGTTTCAACTCTGAATCAAGTATGCCTGACCTATTAAAAAATATCTCAAATTAATGCCAGGGAAATATACCATCTTTACTTACTTCTCAGACTCTATTTTTGAATGGAATATATATTACACACTTAATAAGTTTTAGATTTAAAGCCAAAATGTAATTTTCAATTTTGGAAATGTTGATTACTGTCCCATTCACATGAAATTTTCAAATTTAAACTGGCATTCTCTATTATAACAAAGTTCAGGTTTTAAAGAAAAACTATTTCATAGTTAAATAGTTTCTTCCCAACCTGATTCTTAGGAAATCACCTTTTAGCATAACTGAATCAATGAAAGAAGTCTACATTTAAAACCATTATACAGGGGTGGGCAAAAGTAGGTTTACAGTTATTCTTGTGGCAAATAATACAATAAATAATAAATAATAATGCAAGAACAACCTCTGTGCTTCATGTATTCATAACTGTAAAGTAGCTTTTGCCCTGTATGAAAGGTTGGGTTCTTTAATTTTAAAAAAATGAAGTTCAAAATAATACCATTATACATAAGAAACTTTTTCAAAAAACTTAGGTAACTGAGGAAGTAGTAGACATTAATTAATCTTCTTAAAAATTCTTTTTAATTTCTAGGTTTCTATTGTAATTATTTCTAAAGATCATCTACAGGTATTATCTTTTCAATGAGCTGAGAACAATGACCATTTGGTACATGGCCTGCTCTAAATTAATCTCCTAATTCTCAGAACAATGAAATACTAGAGATTCATTATTCTGTAAAGCTTCATCTTTAAAAATAATTAAATACTTTCTCTGTTTTTTGAATTGTTGAGATATATAGTGCCATGTATAACAAAGAAACTCTATACCTGTGAATATAAAATGAAACGTAACTTGATTTGTACTCTGTTTAAGGGTTCATGGATCAGAAATATTAAATCAACTTAAATGCTTATCTTTTCCATTATATTTATTTCATGATAATTTTTGAGTTTCTAATATTAATTTATCTCTTTACCAGAGACTATAACTTCAAGAAAAATTCTCAAGAATTGCATGTAAATACATAATTCCAATACACTATATAATGATTTCAGTAGCCTTAATTCTCTCTTTTTTTAAATTTTGTATTTTGTTATAATTTCACATCTACAAAATTGGAAGAATTCTACAAAGAACTCTTAAATATTCTTTCCCAGATTTATCCATTAACATTTTCCCAATTTGTTTTATCACAAGCTCAATCTTTTATTTACACTTTTTCTCACCATACATATACATATCTTTTTGTTTTTTGTTTACTTTATTTTTTCATCTAAATAAATTGACATCATTCCTCCTTCTATTAATAATTCAATTATAAACACACCCTTAATTTTTATTCAAAAGTTGTTGATTTTCTCAAAAATATTCTCAATAGCTTTAACAATGTCAGGTCCACAATTCAATTCAGAATCATATATTTAATTAGTTGTCGTGAAAGTAGAACTTCCTTTATTCTGAAAAAGTCCCTCAGCCCTGTTTGACATGGATGATCTTGGTATTTTTAAATAGGTCAAGCCAGTCATTTTTTTAACCATCATATTTTATTACACATTTTTGAATTAGTAACGTTTTATCCAGGCTTTAAACAATTTTAAAGCCCTCAATAAATATATAGACAGCGGATAGCGTACTTATTTTGTTAATTGAATTTAAAACAAAATCCCTGGGGAAAATCAACTGTATTTCAATTATTGATTGAACAAATCCTTACTGAACTCCTGTGGGCCAGGTCCTGGGCTGGAAGTGAGAATTCAGTGGTGATAAGAGCATGGCCTCTGACCATACGGAGCAAAAAGTCAATGAGGAAAGACATTTAAAATAGTTGTCAAACACATAATGCCAACCATTGTTGAATGCTGTGGAAGAATGGGAGGGTGTAGTGCAAGCATACAATCAGGTTATCTCATTTAGATTGGGTTGGAGGGAGAGATTTCTCCCCTATGGACATGACTTTTGACTTACAACTTAAAAGATGAGTAGAAGTAAGCTAAATGAAAAGCATTTTAGAAACTGGACCACCTGTGTGAAAGTCCTGGACAGGAAAGTGAAAGGAAGTCAGAAAAGAAGCACAGTAAGAGGATGGAGTGGTATATGCTGAAGACAAAAGACGTAGCTGTCACCAGAGTTTGTAATTCCTCTCACGTTTATTAAGAATTTGAAAGTTTATTTTAAGTGCAATTTTACCCATGAAATTTTTTTATTAGAAGTCACATCATTAGATTTGCACTTACTTCCATAGAGTTAACTTTATTCTCCCCACCTTTTAAATTATAATTGTCTTAAGTGTTTCCTCTACATACAATGAACATCACTTCAGATGGTATAATTTTTGCTTCAACCATTAAATCCTATATAATAAAAAGGTAATATGCAAATTGACCCTAACAGTGGTACAGCCAGCAGGAACGACCAGTGGCTATGACGTGCACTGCCCACCAGGGGGAAGCCGGGGGGCAATCAATTTGGGGGCTCCGTGATCGCCCCAAAGAGGGAGGCCCAGGCCACCCTCTGTGGGCAATCAATCGGGGGCTCCGCAGAACTGGGGAACCGAGGGGTTGTAGTGGCGGGCCCAAGCAGCACCAGGCCAAGGCAGGTGTGGGTGGGGGGTGGGGCCGCAGGGCCATGAGGCAGCTGGGGCTGCAAGGGTCCTAGCAGCTGGGACTGTGAAGGCTACTGTTGCATGAATTTCATGCATTGGGTCTCTAGTATGGTATAAGAAACACATGAGACAAGGGATACTCACTTCTGTGTTGTTTTTTATTTCTTAGCCCATTTTGTTGTTTTTATTTGCCTTCTGAAGTTTCAACCCTTCTTTTGTTATAATTTCCTGCTGTCACTAGGCCAGAAAAGGAAGAAGCTGAGAGAGCCAACCAGCTCTGCCCCTAAGACTTTGCTCTGCCTCATGGATGTCAGGTGGAGGCTCAGTTCCCTGCTGATGCTTATTATGTGAGTGGGCACTGTGGGTAGAGCAGAGTGTTGGCTATCCCTGCTTTGCCCTACCTCAGTGAGTCTTAATGCTGCCCAGTGGTGATGAAGGCTTAGTTCTTTGACTCCATGAGCACTACCCTGGTCTGAAGTCAGTGTGCCACCTCCCTCTGCTGTCTGAGGGATTGGAAACCAGCTCCTGCCAGGTCCAATTGACATCACTCTGCCTCCTGTTTTTGTGGTTGGGGTCAGAGTTTGAAGATCAGCTTCTTACTATGCCCCACTGCAGCCATCTGGTGGAGGATGTGGGAGACAGAGTTCAGTTTCTATTTGGCTGGAGAAGGGTGAATGTTGCCAAAAAGTTTTCAATGGTTAAACTACCTTTTCTTGGTCATTTTGGTGGAAAAGGAACTTTTACTAGTATGTGGAGCTTTTTGTCCATACTTATGGGAAGCCATTCAGGATAGCAAACTTTTCCAGCACCCTGGAAAGATATATATAACCCCAATATGCAAATATACCAAATGGCAGTGGCTGGAGAAGGGTGAATGTTGCCAAAAAGTTTTCAATGGTTAAACTACCTTTTCTTGGTCATTTTGGTGGAAAAGGAACTTTTACTAGTATGTGGAGCTTTTTGTCCATACTTATGGGAAGCCATTCAGGATAGCAAACTTTTCCAGCACCCTGGAAAGATATATATAACCCCAATATGCAAATATACCAAATGGCAGAACAAACAACTGGTTGCTATGACATGCGCTGACCACCAGGGGGCACACGCAGAACATGGCAGGAGTTGGCAGCAGGTGACAGAGCACAGAACATGGCGGGCATCAACCACAGTGGGATGGTGGAGCAGGTGAGTGGAGGCGCCAGACCAAGGCAGGGCACCAGTTGCTGTCATCGGGGGGGAGCCTCTGGTGGTTACTGAAAATTCTTGGCTCCCGCGTGCCGTGGTCTCACCTGGTG
>NW_006300376.1:5159428-5159948 GCF_000327345.1 Myotis davidii | reverse complement strand
TTGCCCATGAAATTTTTTTATTAGAAGTCACATCATTAGATTTGCACTTACTTCCATAGAGTTAACTTTATTCTCCCCACCTTTTAAATTATAATTGTCTTAAGTGTTTCCTCTACATACAATGAACATCACTTCAGATGGTATAATTTTTGCTTCAACCATTAAATCCTATATAATAAAAAGGTAATATGCAAATTGACCCTAACAGTGGTACAGCCAGGAACGACCAGTTGCTATGACGTGCACTGACCACCAGGGGGAAGCCGGGGGGGCAATCAATTTGGGGGCTCCATGATCGCCCCAAAGAGGGAGGCCCAGGCCACCCTCTGTGGGCAATCAATCGGGGGCTCCGCAGAACTGGGGAACCGAGGGGTTGTAGTGGCGGGCCCAAGCAGCACCAGGCCAAGGCAGGTGTGGGTGGGGGGTGGGGCCGCAGGGCCATGAGGCAGCTGGGGCTGCAAGGGTCCTAGCAGCTGGGACTGTGAAGGCTACTGTTGCATGAATTTCATGCATTGGGGCT
>NW_006300376.1:5115387-5159362 GCF_000327345.1 Myotis davidii | reverse complement strand
TAAATAAACATCTATAATAAAAGCATAATGTGCTAATTAGATCAGACAGCTGAACGACCTTCTGGACGTCCTTCCAGATGACCTTCTGGACAAAGCCAGGGCTGCGAGGGCCAAGCTCCTTGGACAAATTTATTGCATCAGGCCTCTACTTATAAATATATATACATGGAGATGAATATTTAAAAGGTTTTTACTGATAGAATGTATGATTAAAAATCTCTAGCAGTCACTATATAGGTTATAGAAAGCCATTAAAGTATTTTAAGTGGAGAAGAAACAATATCAGAATTGTATTTAGGAAGGTGACCATCTATATATATAAAACCCTAATATGCAAAATAGACCGAATGGCAGAACAAGCAAACAACCGGTCACTATGACGTACGCTGACCACCAGGGGGCACATGCGGAACATGGCAGGTGTTGCTAACAGGTGGCAGAGCGTGGTATGTGGCAGGTGTTGGCCACAGCAGGATGGTGGAGCAGGTGAGAGGGGGCACCAGACCAAGGCAGGGCACCAGTTGCTGTCATCGGGGGGAGCCTCTGGTGGTTACTGAAAATTCTTGGCTCCTGCGTGCCGTGGTCTCACCAGGTGCTTGCACCTGCTTCTGGTGCTGGCCCTGCTCTCAACCACTGCAGGCGCTAGAGCTGCCACTCACACTCGCTGCAAGCGCTGGAGCTGCCACTCACACCCACTGCCGGCCCCAATCACTTAGCACCAGCAGTGCTTACGAGCAGCAGCTGCCGGCCACAATCATCTCTCAGGGCTTCTCCACCTCCCCCTGCTCCTGAGGGGCAATTGGGGCCGGCAGCTGCCTCTCGCACCTGCTGCTGGCAATGGTACCACTTGCACCTGCAACTGGCACTGGAGCCACCACTCACACCCACTACTGGTGCTGGCCCCACTCACACCCACAGCCGGCGCCAGAGCCGCCGCTTGCACCCGCTGCTGGCACCCAACATAGGTCCTGATTGCTTGGCGTCATCGGCAAATACAAGCAGCTGTTGCTGCCCCAATCGCCCCTGAGGGCTTCTCCGCCTCCCTCTGCTGCGGGACAATTGGGGCAGCAGCAGCTGCTGGCACCCGCTGATGGCATCAGCCCCAATCGCTCCACAAGGTCAGCAGGTGAGAGCGGGGCTGGAGCCTTCAGTGCATGGGAACAGCGGTGGTGGGAGTAGGGCTTCTGGCACACAGGGGACTGGGGGCCGTGTCAAAAGGGGCTGGCCTGGGGCACGGCAGATGAGCTGAGACCCACCCCTGTGCCAACCACAGCCTCCCAGCCCAGTTCCTTTCAAGGCGCACGATTTGGTACACTGGGCCCCTAGTATGGGAAATAACAAGAGTTCCATGGAAACACCCTGCCATTTGTTAGCTAAGACAAGGGAGTATTTGAAGAGAGCCTTGAGTGTGGTGGTGGGGGATGAAGTGTCTAGTTTCTACCATAATAAGCTTAAGGTTTCAAGACAGCAGTAATATCACAGTGTAGAGGTGATGATGGGTAAAATACAAATTCAGAAAAAATGAGAGAGCAGTGTGGAGAAAAACATATTTGTCTGTTTCTCTCTGGAGTTGTATGCAGCAAACACTATTATGTTTTTTTTCAAAGTCATTTCCTTTTATTATATATAAATGTTAGTCTGAGTCCATTAGCACATATTTGACACGTTGGAAGAATGGGATAGATAGATAAATATAAAATGAGCTACTAGCAGCACATTTAAGTGGTTTGTTTTTCACAAAGTGTCCCAAAAAGGAGATGAGGTGTCTGGCATCTAGTCTTTTAAGTCTCTTTCTCTCCAAAGCATATCTGAACATCCAAATGTAGAAGAGACGAAATTGGGCACCTCAAAATGACTCTTTTAAGAGCTTTTCTCTAGCTCCCAAAGAGATTTGTTTGTTTCTAAGAGATTTATTTTGTTATTATCACTTCTGAAATGCACTCAGAAAGAAGAAAAGGACTTTTGTTAGCTCAGAACAATAATAAATCAGCTATCCTAAGTGCATTTCTGTCTTAGAGATTTATTTTGTTTTGTTATAATTGAGATGAGTCAAGGAGACAACAGTATGGAAACACTTTTGATTCTGCATCAAGACAAAGGTCAGTAACTTAAGACTCAAGCATCCTCAGAGTAAAAACACTTTTTAAATATCTGTTGATGGGGAAAAATGCTCTAGTGAGGATTCAATCTGTCAGTGTACAGCACCAGGCAGAATACAGTACAATGCCAAGGCCTGCTGTCCACCAAAATATTAGAAGAAGCAAGTGTTTTAGGAAAAAATATTTTGTTCTCTATTCTTTGGGTACATCGGGAAAGCCAAATTTAGACCAGACATTACTGTTTCACTGAGATCATTAACTTCATGCATTTTGAGATAGCTCAATTTTTAAAGAAGAACAACTGTCAAACTTTCTAATGTATTAGACACAATATTTTCAGGCACCTATCTACTTCACATAGTTAAAGTATGTGGTTTTTAGGCTAATTTTCCATCCCACATTTTTATACAGAGAATTAGTTATGGTAGGCAGGAAAGGACACACAGAGAAGAGTTCTAATCCTTCCAATATGACCTATGATCTCTGTGTGCTTGGGAAAAAATGTAACTTCTCTTAGTGCCAGCTTTGTCACCATTTAACAGGGATGATGATGCCTATCCAGCAGGATAAGTTTAGTATGAGTTACGACACAGTGTGTGCTATATGAACAGAAGATGTTATGCACTTAGTGTCGAGAATGCACGCCACCACAACTATTTGGGGAATGAGCGATGCCACAGAAATTAGATACACAAACTTGGGAGGTATGGGGGAATTTAAAGTCTAGAAAGGGTAAAATGTACGATCAGAAAATTCACGTATTTTTTCGCCTACAACCATGGCAAGGTGAACATGTCAGAGTTGACAGGAAAATCCAAGAAGCTGATCTGGGAGGTAAAGTAGACTGCAAAGTAGGAGCTTATGGAGAGATCAATGAAAATGGCCATTTCATCTGCTGCCTTTGAGGGCCTCGAGATAGTATGTACTTGGTGGTGATCCAGGGGCTGCTCTTAGCAAGCAGGGCCAGTCAGCAATTGTGGAGACAAAGTAGTGCATGAATTTTAACAAATGAAAATATCTTCAGATAGAGAAAATAGATTCTCAAGACTTTTCTAAGACTTTAGTTTCATGAAATACATTTGTAAGTGATAAACTGAAGAAAGCCAACCATGTACGTATATTAACATTATGTCATGTTTTCAATCACCCTTTTATAGGTATGACCTTTTATTATCCAATATATGGTTATCAGAAAAACAAAAGGACCATTTTAAATATAAAAAATAAACAGTAATATGCTATTTTTTTTGAATTTGACATTTTGTTAGGATAACACATAAAACAAAATATCCTACCTTATTAAATGTGTTCTGTACTTTCCTGAAGTAAACTCTTAAATTTCTGGTTCTATTTTTTAAGGTTGAATATTTTGTTCCTTAAAATTATGCAGCCTACAGCTTAAAGGCATTTTTTTAAAAATAATTATGCTTATATATATGCAGGCACAGTTATAAAAAATCATCTTTTCTTTAACATACAATATTCTGTGTTAAAACCGAGGGGATAGAATCTTTAGGGATAATGAGTTTAATCACAGGAGGGAATTAAGTTCTTTAGAGCTCTAGGAGCCTATTGATTTAAATTCTTTTCACTTCTTTAAAAGACAGACCTAGCATTCCCTTAACAAAGATTATTTGATAAAGAAAATATATGTCCAGAGTGTGGCTGAAACCTAACCTACCAGGGATCAACTACCCATTGTAGCATTTCTTCCTAGGTCATGCATTGAGAATTTTCACATCCTTATTTTTGAAAAAAGAAGTTACAATAAACAAACAAACAAAAACAATGTTAAAATTATCAAAGTGTTTTCTAAACCAAGGAATCCCTAATATTTTGTAAATGCAACATGCCTCCAAACTAACGGCTCCTCTTGCAAAAATTATGTATCTATGTATGCATCTATCCATCTACATGTTTTCTACTTGTTTTATATATATATATGCATATAATGAAATATTTCATTTTGTGGAATTATTTATTTGATATAAAACTAATAAGTTTTTAATTGCAAAACTGATTTACTTATTACCTAATAAAAATCATAATTCTTACTTGCTAGACCTATTAGTGTCACAAAAACAGAAGTATCCTGCAAACTTTTCTTCTTCCACCTTCAAAATCACTTCATTCAATGATCAATAAATATTTTCTCAAGTGCCTATTATATTCCAGATACTGTGGTAAGCAAAAAGGATACAATGTTAACCCCTAAGAGTGATATGCTTCTTGTCCTAATGGAGTTCATGATCTCATAGAAAACAATAAGCATCAAATATGCATGTATAATTACACAAATTGTGATTTTGAATGAAGAAACAAAAAGTTGGACAGAAAACTATGAAATAATGCTTAAAATCTTTATTTCATCAAAGATCAAATCTTTGGTGAACCTAAGAAAACTTTAAGACATCTAATAGTAGAGAACAAATAGGGATTTCAATACACATGTCCACAGCTCCAATAAGAGTTCAGCTCAAGGATCTATATATATATAAAAGCCTAAGCAACCATTACAATGGAATGATTGCAACAACTGGTCAACCAGTCGATACGATGCACAATGACCACGAGGGGGCAGACGCTCAATGCAGGAGCTTCCCCCTTGTGGTCAGTGTGCTCCCACAGCCAACCTCCTGTGGCCAATCTCCCAAGTCCCTCCCACTGGCAAGCAAACCTCCCACGGTCCCTTCCCGTGTCTGGCAGGCCCCATCTAGTAGCCAGCAGGCCCCGGCCCAGCCCGGCCCCAATTGGGACTGGGTGAAATGACCAGTCCTGGTCATTTGGCCAAGGGATCCCACATATGCAAGAACTTCATGCACTGGGCCTCTAGTGGAATTATAAATGTGAGACTTATCTGCATGTAGATTGGGATTAAAGTTGTGACTATAGATGGTATTGCCAAGAGTAACAACACAACGTATGAAAATAAAAAGGCCAGGGCACAAAGCAAACAACTAACTCCACTATTTTTTCAGTCTGATAGAAGAGGATGAAATTGTAGAAGAGTTCAAGGATTAGTGGCCATAGAGGTGGAATAAAATGGGGGAGTATGGCACCTGGAATTTTACAACCACAGCTCTGTGACTGAATAACTTTAAATTAGAAATAGGTTCAAAGCCTTTGCCTAGGGAATTTCTACCTCAGTTAAGACAATGTGTTAAGTCAGTCAGAACAGGAATCAACAATGAATTAGGGGAATTACTTTTGTAAATTTGCTAGAAAAGATAATGAATTGGAGATAGATATAGAATTTATTAGATATAGAATTTATTTCTTAGATATAGAATTAGAATAGATATAGGTCTTAGATATAGAATTTATTTTTGTCAAGACAATACATAAGTAAGTACAAACACACAATGGTGGAAGCACACATTTTGGATTCAGGAAAATACTTTGAATAATCATGTTATTATGTGTGTTCATAGATCTTTAGGGACATCTTAACCTCCATAAAAATATGAGTTCGCACTTCAAATGTAAAATTTGAGGAAAGTATACATATGTTATTTTTAAATGCAATGTGATTACCTCCATAGCATCACATTTTGAAATTCATTGCCTTTAACCACCTACCAAACAGTTGAAGCAAGAAATAGAAATTTAATCTCCTGAGATTTCTTTGTTTTTTTTTTCTCTGAACAATGCACATTCTCTTGCATTCACAATTACTTGAGTCTATTAAGTACACAAAAGGCAACACTGCTTTTAAAGCGATGGCATTTATTTATTTATTTATTTATTTATTCATTTATTCATTTATTTATGGAGGGAGGGTATGCAGCTGGTAAAATGAAAAAGCAGAAAAACATCATGCTCTGTTGGAAGGTATCGTTTAAAGGAATATTTTAGACGGATAGATACTAACTGTTTTAGTTACTTATCAAATTATCTCTCTTTATAGTTTATTTTAATCCTCACTCAAAGATATGTTTTATTGAATTTTAGAGAGAGAAGAAAACATCAATCAGGATCGGTTTCCTCCTGCATGCTCCAGGAATGGGGATTGAACCTTCAAACTAGGTATGTGCCCTGACCAATGATCAGGGCAATGCTCCAATCAACTGAGACACCTGGCAAAGGCTCAAATGATCTCTCTTTAACAGTGTAATAGACATACAATAAGCCAGGTATGACTTTTTTATTGGTATAATGTTTGGACTAAAAATGTAAATAATGTCCTAATTGTCATGGTCAAATGTCTAAGGTCTGACCTACACTACAAAGATATCATTTTAATGTTACTTAAAAAAACCCTCAAGAATATAGGGAAATGGAACAACTAAATTGTGTATGTTATAAAAAGCATGCTAATCTCAAATACACACATATAATTTTAAATTCAAAACTATTAAGAAAATATAAAGATCTTAGATAAAAATAGAGAAGAAATGGTGGGGTTTGTCCCTTAATCCATTCATATATTTGGGAAAAATCATTTGGAAAATTTAAAAAGGAAATGGGTCTATTTCAAAATATAAATTAATAAATTTTAAACATCTGAATAAAAATAGTGTATCAATTTACTAAAAAGATATCCAATCTCATACTGAGCATAGCAAAATTTATTTGTAGAGGTGAATTTATACTAATTAACTTTGTGTGTTACTTTTTTATTATTTAACAAACTAGTCACACATCTTTTCAATAATTTCTGTTATACTACATACTTAATAGCCAAAAGATATGTCCAGAGTATCTCTAAGTACATTCTGAAATCTGGTTCATGATATACACGATAGTTAGCACAATCTCTGAGGGACAGAAAAAAATACTTAAAATGTAAGCCCCCAGATTCCATGATTAGGAGAGTTTGCCTGCTGGAGAGAAACATTTTGACTTCACAAGCAAGTTTATTCTCTTTAGAGCAGTAACATTTGTAATTGCAGCAAGGTCACATTCAAACAAATTTGACTACTAAAGAAGATTAACGGGACTTTAAATGGCAATGACTCTGAAGCTACAGTTCATGCCCTCTTTTATAGATAAATGCAACAGCATCAGAGTAAGGCTATTTATTTCTCATTGCCAAAAACTGCCTCACAACAAAGAATCCAAAAGCCAGGCACAGTCTCCAGTTGTCCTCCTTCTATTGGACACAAATGACACACTTTCTCTTTTGAACCAAGATCCATGGACACTAGCATGGGACACTATGGACCAGGAGGCCCAATATGAACTTTAAGCCAGGTTCTTATACTCTGCTAGTCAGATAGGCACATCCGTGCTACGTGCTGAGTCTCAATGACAGAGCTCTGAAGAATTCTCCGAAGACTAAATTCAAATATTGAATATCCTCGACTTCAATAAAGCATGCTGACAAGCTAACACAAACTCACTGTAATTTGTCTTGTGAGAGTGACAATGTGCCCATTTTAAGCCTAGGTCTGTGCAGCTATCGCCATGAGTGGCAAATATACTTGTTAGCCAACTGAGCCAAGGGTACTGTTGGCTACTCAGGCAGCAGACTCAATCCTAATTTACCCCTTAGAGACGCCTAACCAGCGAGTCAGTGGAACCTCTCCAGTTTACCATAGACATGTGAGAAATATATGTCATTGGGGTATTCCATATCAGAGTCCAAAGTGGATGAATTGGGAACAAGGAAGTTAGAGGTCTGCAGGTCTGCAAATGCCAGGTGGTTTTTATAAATCATCATAAGTCCAGTCAAATTGCTACAAGAGAAAGCATATGAAAACATTTTCCTTGTGTCCGTTCTTTCCTTTCCATATGAGAACCAACGTAATCTTATCATTACAAAAAGCATTCGTATTGTAATCAAAATAAAATCCCAAGCCTTTACCAGCGTGATATAATGATATAAATCATGCCATCCTCTTAAGCCTTATGTTCATCTATACTCTCTCAAATTCATTATTTGTTCAGCTACATTAATCTTTTTTTAAATATACTTTATTGATTTTTTACAGAGAGGAAGGGAGAGGGATAGAGAGTTCGAAACATCGATGGGAGAGAAACATCGATCAGCTGCCTCCTGCACACCTCCTACTAGGGATGTGCGTGCAACCCAGGTACATGCCCTTGACCGGAATCGAACCTGGGACCCCTCAGTCTGCAGGCCGACGCTCTATCCACTGAGCCAAACCAGCTAGGGCCAGCTACATTAATCTTATTAAAATCCATCAGGTGGTATAACTTTAACATCACTTCCCCATCATCCCTGAACTTCTTTTATTTTTCTGCATATTTTTTTTGCTCTAATTACCATTCAGCTCTCAGCTCAGGTGCCATTCATCATAAAGTTCTCTTTGACCACACACCTAAAATCAACCATTTTCTCAGTCACTGTCTCCCACTAACCAGATTGTATTGTCTTTCGAGCACTTATCATTCTCTGATGTTTTTTGCTTTTGGTTTCCATCTTTCACTGGTATGTAAGTCATGAAAGCAGAGCCCTCAGCTATGGTGTTTGTGTTCATAGCTGTATTCCTAGAACTTCAAACTTTGCCAACATTACAGCAAGTGCACCAAAAATGTCATACTAAGGAGTTAGGAAATTGGAAAAGTGTAGTCGATGAGGTATATATTATGATTTTATTTTAGTAATGTTAATTAATAAGGTTTCAAGGACTGAACCAACTGCCTTAGTGTTGCTCAAATAGTAAATGGCAGAGCTAGACTTCTAACCCCATTGTGTGGACTCCAAGAGTTATTATATTTCCATGAACACACTGGGCAGGCTTCCTGGGCTAAGCAAGCTCAGAACCTACGCTTCTTATTTACTTGCAGTAGAGGAGGGTTTTTAAAAGAGCCGTTTTTACTATGTTTATTTCTAAAGTGACTCGTATACATGGATAGAATCTACAACTACATCAATAGATATAACAATTAAATTTTATATAACTAAAAGCTGCTTATTTTTCAATTAGTGAAACATAATGAAGAGACAAATATTTCAAGAGATTCAAAATATCCACTATGTCATTTTCAAGAATCTGGTGGCACATCATTCACTTAGCTGAAATTAAGGAATTCAGTGCAAGAATGAGAGAGCCTTGGCTGGTGTGGTTAAATTGGTTGGGCATCATCCAGTGCACTGAAAGTTGCTGGTTTTATTCCAGGTCAGGGCACATTCCTGGGCTGCAGGCTCGAACCCTAGTGGGGGTTTGCAGGAGGCAATCGATGGATGTTTCGCTCTTATGTTGATGTTGATCTCTCTTACTCTCTCTCTAAAAACCAATAAAAATATGGTTTTAAAAATGAGAGAAATATTTACAATTTTCTTATTATTTTTTTTCCTTTCATGTGGATTCTACCATGAGGTTTCTTATTAAAATGGCCTAACTACAGCGATTAGAATCAGTCTAGTTATTTCATTTTATTTTATTAAAAAGGTCAAAGTAGGCAAACTGGAACTATAAATACGGCAAGCCAATATGTCTTTTATTTTCAGTGAAGAAATTTTAAATTTGAAAATGTTTTAATAACACTGAAGAAAAACATCATATGCATAATGGATTGTTTTGTCTCATGTAAATTAACATATTTTCATCTGCTAAATAATGAATTACTTATCATTTTTCATTCTTTTTAAATACTTATTCCATTCATAGTTAGAAACTCATTCATTTTAGCTCACACTCTATTTTTACTAAATCATTCCTAGACAGTAAAGGCACTAAGCTTCAAAGTATTTTTATTTATGCCTTTATCTGCTTATTAATATTAAGTCTATGTCCCTCAGTTCACTTCCAAATAAAGTAGGGAAGATCATAACTTATTTATCTATGAAAATATCACATTATCTATCTTCTGATCAAATAGGAACATAAGCTAAATTTCAAATGTCCTAATAGTTTATAATCTCAAAGGCGATTTGTTTTCACCAGAGTGGAGAGAGAAATTTTATCAAGTGCTTTTGGAATTTGATCATATATTAACATTGGTCTGATATCCACCCACTATGTCAAAATGCCTTAACATAAAACTTTAAATGCCTTAACTTTAAAAGCATATAAAGTGCTTTTAAACGTATGTTTTTCCACCTTTATAATGTGGATATCCTTTTTAAAGCTAATCCAGGTCTCAGGAGATTATGTTGTGAAATATAGTCACTATACACTCATCATTAATGAGTGGATTTAAGATTTTGTCCCTCTTTTATGGTTGCCATGTTTTCAAATGCCTTTGTCCAGAGGAAAAGATAAGCCTGTCAGGTCAGTTTATAAATTTATTAGTTGAAAGTTTCTTTTAGAACACATAGAAGTTATATAAACTGAATTAATTACCCAAACACAAACACACTTTTATCTACATTCAGAACAAATTGTTTCTGGGTTGAAGACATGCCCTTCTGACTGGTTTGCATTGATTTACACTAGTTTACAATTGAAAATAATTGAATTATTTTGCCCTCTTTCTCACCACAAAAATTGTTTTATTACTTGATGGTATACATGTAATTTGTTAGAGTCATTATTAATGATTAAGAAAGGCAGCCAGATAAAGTTTCTTAACTTTAGAAAATGAAAATATCTTATGATTTTTAAGCATGCTATTTTTCAGAAATATGCAAATTGATACAAAAATTAGATGCCATTCATTCATCTAATTTTTTCAGAAGCAAAAGTGTGGTGAAGTTATTACTCCCATGTCTTATGGAGAATTAGCATTCATATCATATTTAGGAGAGTGACCTAAATATATCGATCAAAATTTCAATGTGCATAACATTTGAGCTAGCATTTCCAACTCTAAGATTCTATCCCACAAATATAACCACATATTAACAGAACTATATATGTTTATAAAAGAGTTCACTGGAACATAGCTCATAATAGCAAAGAAATGGAAATGATGTTTACTATAGAATCCTATATAATAAAAGCATAATATGCAAATCGACCAAATGGCTGAACAGTGGAATGAACATTCAGACAACCATTCTGGACCATGCTATGACACCCACTGGCACCAGGCCAGCCAAGGCGTATGCAATGTGATTGGTCGGGGGGCCCGGCCATCGCCCATAATCACCCCGCAGAGGGAGGCTCAGGCTACCGACCAGTGGGCTGCAGTGGGTGGGAGGGGTCTCCCTCTGTGAGGGAAGTCTGGGTCCCGGTTGCCCGAGGGAAGCCGGTGCCAGCAGCCAGGAGAAGGAAGGCCTACTCTTGCATGAATTTTGTGTATCAAGCCTCTAGTTGTTTATAAAATCATTTTGTGTATTACATTATTTATAATACAAATATACATATTATAATCCACTCTGTGGAAATGTTAAGTAGCAATTATAAAGAATGAAGTTTACAGATAATAGCGGTCTCTAAGGGAACTCAATGTAGGAAATAATTTTCAGAATAATATGGCTAGTATTACTTTGGGTATAGGAGGAAATTGGTGACATTTTTTTGTGGATAGACTTTAGTCTTTTATGCCATATTCATCCACATAATTATAGGCTTTTCACAATAAATAAGTATCAATGTAAAATATTAATTTAAAACTTAAAATATTAAATAAGGGTTTATTTAAAAACAGATTATACATTTACAAAAAAGGATGTTTTTGAATATATATTAATGAATATTGTAGTACTAATTTTGTTTTAATGTTCAATTTCTCTACATGAAAAAGTTGAAATTTTAACTAATATAATTGTACATTAGAGTAGTAGAGATAAAAGGTACGTCTTGATGCACATATATGTACTGGTCTTTCTATGAGTAACCATATAGAAAAGCAACTCTTAATTCCTTGCTACCTTAAATATATCATTATTACTTGCTCTGAAAAATAAAAATATCAATATTAATGTGCTTTATGAAAATCAAAGTGTTTTGTAGGTCACTTAAAAATATGATAGCATAACATCATAAATGCATTTTTTTCTTGGTTTTATAATTATCTTTCATTGTCTCAAACAATTTTAAAATATAAACATTTTAACCTATATATATCTACATATAAAATTATAAGCCTTCATATTTATTCAATTAATATGTAGCACCCTGGTTGAGAATGAAATTTAAGTTTTATATTTTATCTGATCTGTAAACATATTCATAAAAGACATATTTTTCTTCTCAATGTCAATGTAATAATAAAATACTCTAAACAAATCAATATGAAGTATTTTACCTCTGCCCATATTTGCCAGTGCTATAACTAAATTAACTAAGGTAAGCTAAACTAATCTCAAGAAATGATAAGAATTGTACATGCATACCCAATATATTGAGTACAACTTAAAATTATTATTATTTTTTAATAATTCTTTTAAAAGTAAAAAATGTAGAACACCATTTACTGTATGGCTTTATAGTGGAGTTATAACATGAAGGCCTTGGGACTCCAAGCACAAGTTAATTTGTTACTATTTTCTCTGTTCATTTCAAGATTTGTCAATGGACCAATATATTTGGTCCCTTATTCTATTTTCATTACACTGTGATTTCACAATTGCCAGGAGAATAAATTAATTCTCTATAGTTTTTCTTTCTTCAGAAGGATATATTATTAAAGAACTTGATAATGTTACAGCTTAGTACACTATATGTTCCAATTCATTTGACAAAGATGTTAACACAAATAGAGACTTAGTACACTTTGGAGAAAATAATTAAAGTGAAAAAAATGATGCAAATGTTGTCAGTTCTGACCTACATTCTACTTTGTCAGTCATTCTTGGTAAAGTAAACACATGCTAATAGCTACAGGTTTATTCATAAGCATGTCTGAAACATTATTACTTAGAGTATTCTTTCTTAACTTCTATAAGAGCCATGTTCAGTTTAGGAAGATATTTTAAGCTTTTTTTTTCTAAAAATCAATACTTTATCAATAAGATATGCCTATACTATTTAATATTTATATTTCTCATAGAGAAATATACACATGTACACCATAATTGTTTAAATTATATATACCATGGAGACTGCGCAATGAAAAGGCCACATACTTTCTAAGTTTTTTAATATAATTTTGCTGTATCCAAAATTAAAATAAAATAAATTGACTTTGAAATACAATTTTTAAAAAGAAATGGGCTTAGGATGAGATTTTCAGTTCAACATAAATTATTTTCATTTTTTTCTATTATCCTATAATGGAAGTTGTCCTCAATAATAAGATATTCTACAATTTGACTAGTAATAGGAACATATATTATAAATACATAATATCACTTTGGTTTTATTTTAAGAAGTTTTAATCATTTACTTATTTTAAAAGTTAGTAGATATACTTCTTTTTACTATAGTATTTCCCTTTAAACAATAATTCAATGTTTATTAATGATGAAGTTTCAATGAAAATTATATATTTTAGATGAGCTATTTTCAAAACTAAAATTTTGTTTGTATTCTACAATATATGTTCTATTATGATGGTTTAAAGGTAGTTTCAAATTGATGTTTGGTAAACATCAATTTTCAAAAAAAGATTTGGAAGGTAATAAGAAAATGAGGGAAAAAAAACATTGTACCATTATCGAATTCATAGCATATCAATGTTATTTGTAATGATGTCTAAACCTCAGAAGATCATCTAAGAAAGCTAATGCATGTGCTAATATTAATATTCCTGATCTGTCAAAGAAATCATAGGAAATCTTATGGTATTTGTAGGACATTTATTCAAAATATAAAAGCCTAGTCCTGGCCTGTGTGGCTCAGTTGGTTGAGCTTCAACCCAGACACCTACTGAGCTTATTTTAATTTTATATTGTTATTTTTGTTCATTTGCCCAAAGGCCTTCAAAATCAGGCATGTTTACATTAAATATATGGATAAAAATAAGGTGGGTTTTTTTTAGGAGACACCTGGTTTAGATTTAGTGAAGTGAAGCTCAGATCAAATTACATCCTGAAACAGAATTCATGTATACAAATTATGTACAGTGCCACAATTAACTTAGGATTGCATGCTCATTATCCTGCTGTTTTGTTCCATTTTTGTTCTCATGTCAAAAAAAAATCAAATATAAATGCAATTACTTTCCAGGAGGAAATAAATGTCAGCAATTCCATATTCAAAAGGCAACATTCACAATGCTCAATGACCAAAGCAGTATCTTTGTGAAGATAACAGGCAAATGATTAACCCTAGAGCTAAATTATCAAATCATTCAAAGAAATTTTAGATCAATGGAGGAGAGCTGTAATGTTACTTTATAAAGTAAATAAAAAATATAAAAATCACTCCTTCTCAGAATGGCTATATGATTTTTGAGTGTGCTTTTCTGTCTATTTTGTATTGAGGTAACTTTGGTTTGTAACATTATATATGTTTCATGGGTGCAACATTATAATTTTAAATTGGCATATACTACATTATGCCCACCACCAAAAGCCTAGCTTCCCCCTGTTGCCATACAATTGGCCAGTTTTACCTGCATCACCTCTCTAACTCTGTCCCCCTCTGGCAACCTCTGATCTCTTGTCAGCGTCCATGAATTTGTTTTTGTTTGTTTGTTTATTACTTTGTTTTTGTTAACCTCTATTCAGCCCCCTCAGTTTGATGGCAACTACATGAGAACAAAGAATTTCAACAAAATTTTAAAAATTTCTTAAAGTCCACCTAAATCTATGTTGTATTTGAACTTCTATATTGATCATACTAGGACTTTATCTGTTTATATAAAAATAAGATTAGCCCTAAGTGGTTTGGCTCAGTGGATAGAGGGTCGGCCTGAGGACTCAAGGGTCCCAGGTTTGATTCCGGTCAAGGGCATGTACCTTGGTTGTGGGCACATACCCAGTGGGGGGTGTGCAGGAGGCAGCTGATTGATGTTTCTCTCTCATCGATGTTTCTAACTTTCTATCCCTCTCCCCTCCTCTCTGTAAAAAATCAATAAAATATATTTTTAAAAAATGAGATTAATTTCTTCTTGGCATAATATATCATTATTGTGTCACTTACTTTTCAGTTGAAGAGAGGGACTAAACTTTATGATAAACCATTATAATGGATGCCAAAACTTACCTAAATTTCTGAATCCATTTTTTGAAATTAAGATTTTATCATGTTACTGATATGACAACATATACATGCACACATGTAGCCATATGTCAAAAAAATGTTCTATCTGATCTATGAAATTTTAGAATGCAGAGGGGATTTAAAATTTATAGAATTCAACCCGATTCTGTCACAAATTTAAAAATAAAAGCAACACACACACAAATATACACAAACAACCCTTGTGAGCAGCCATGCCTTCCAAAGTTGGCCAACTAAGAACACCAATGCACGGACTGACCCTATGGCTCTTTCTATATTTTTCATTAAGATACCCTTTTTTCCTTGTATTTACATATGAGTATATGTTAAGTTTTCTGTCTTAAGAACCTAATATTTTCTCAAAACACACAAACAAAAGTCCCAATATAGGACGAAGGAAGAGGAAGTAACTTCTCATTTTGAAAGTCTTGATGAACAAATCTGCATCCTCTACAAAATAACACTAATTGGAATATTTTAAATCAATAAATGTGATTTGTACTTCTAATATTAATATACTTTTTAAGAATAATATTATTGCTTCCCTTTACAGTCTCTCCTCCATTTCTACTTTATAATAGAAAGTATAGAGTGTCACTCTTGGAGGTAACTACCGGCCAGGCATCATTTCAGGCTTCCATGAGCTGCTGCAAAAGAATCATTCTGAATAAATGTCTCTGAATATCCCAGCTGGGTTCAGGATAGGGTGAAAAGGGCACAGGACCTTGGAACAGGTCAGAGTGTATAGACTTCACCTTGGAGATGGTCAGCTTGGAACAAATACCACAAGGTCTTGTGTTACCATGATTCTTCCCCATCTACCTGAAACAGAGTTGAGTTATGTCTACAGTCATTTGCCCTTTACACATTGAAGGACAATAGTCATATAGAGACTTGAATGGTGCCCACCAGTAGATGAATGGTTAAGAAGCTTGCTGAATAACTTGCCAATCTTTCTTTAGAATTGGGTTGCAGGTTGTATTTCCTTGAGATGGATCATAAAAATATACGAGATCATATAAAACTTAAAGACTCAAGAATTATACCCACAGAGACCTGCCAAAAGATAAAGTACTGCCCTAGCCAGTTTGGCTCAGTGGATAGGGAGTTGGCCCACAGACTGAAGGGTCCTGGGTTCAGTTCTGGTCAAGGGCACATTCCTTGGTTGCAGAGGCTCGATCACTGGCCCCGGTCGGGGCCCAATCGATATATTTCTCTCACATTGATGTTTCTCTCTGGGTGGCTCTCCCTCTCTCTTCCACTATCTCTTAACAAACAAAAAAAAAACCATGAAAAAAAATATCCTCAGGTGAGGATTAACAACAAAAGAAAGAGTACTACACTAATTCCTAATTAGATTGGCCCAAATAGATGATTATATTAATTGTTGTCATTATATTAGTCTGAGCAGTAGAATCTATCCTTCATAATTATATTTTTGTACAGTTGTGAAACAACTGTTTGTATTTCTCATATAAGCTAATTTTTTCCATCGGTGCATATTCTTCTGTTGTAAAATATTGTTTGAGTGTTATATGTTAAATAATTCATATAGAAGTTTTTACAATGAAATGTTAAGTGAATTTTGTATTTATGAAGCCTTGTGTATTTTAATGTGACTTCACGGTTATAAAAATACTTAAAACTTAATGTTTTTAGGTATATGCAAAGACCTATGATTATCTAAATTGCAATATTAAATAAATGAATGGTTAATTGGGCTATTCTCCGTGCTTAGCATTTGTATGTGTGTGTTATAGGAATGACCTTCAGATATTGGTAAGACTAGGTATACTAGGTGTACTAGTTAATAATGCGGATTTTTTTCAATATACGGAGTTACACATCTGTTGATATATATGTGATTTGATATGTATGCTATTTTGTTCTATTGACAACAAGCTTCAAAACTTCATGTCAAATTTGCTGAAGGTGTTAACATCATAGATGCTTTTACGCTTAAAAATGTTGAATTTTGTGCCAAAAAAGCATTTGCAGAAAGTTTTAATTCATTACTTTATTTTGAAGTTATTGTATACTTTGGGAAGCTTATGGTGAGCATGCTCCATTTCAAGATATTTGTGAACGCTGGTTTAAATGCTTTAAAAGTGATGATTTTGATTTCTATTGTGAAAGACAAAGAATGTCCAGGTCAACCAAAAAAGTTTGAAGACCAACAATTACAAGCATTATTGGATGAAGAAGCATGTCAAACTCATAAACATTGCTCAGCAAACAAGTTCGGATCATTTACAAGCAATGGGAAAGATTTTAAAGCAGTGGTTCTCAACCTTGGCTGCACATTAGAATCACCTGGGAATCTTTTTAAAATCCTGATTTCTGGGCCTCATCCTCCAGAAATTCTGTTTCTTTGTTATGGGGTGGGGCCACAACATTAATAACAAAGAAACAGAATTTCCGGAGGATGAGGGCCAAAAATCAGGATTTTAAAAAGAATCCCATGTGATTCTAATGTGCAGTCAAGGTTGAGAACCACTGTTTTCAAGGAAGGAAAATGGGTGCCACTTCAACTGAACAAAAGACAAATGGAAAACTGAAAAGTCAGTAAAATGGTGCTTCAACGGCACAAAAGAAAGTCCTTTTTTCATCAAATTGTGACTGGCAATGAAAAGTGGATTTATTTTGAGAATCTCAAATGCACAAAAACATGGGTTGATCCAGGTCCACCATTAACATCGACTGCAAGGCCAAATCTCTTTGGAAAGAAGACAATGCTCTGAGTTTGGTGGGATCAGGAAGGTGTGGTGTATTATGAGCTTCTAAAGCCAGGTGAAACCATTAATACTGATCGCTACTGACAACAAATAATCAATTTTAACCACATTTTGATTGTGAAATGACCAGAATGTGCCTGAAGACACGACCAAGTAATTTTGCTTCATGATGATGCACCATCACACACTTCAAAACCAGTTAAAGACACGTTAACAGATCTTGCCTGGGAAGTATTAACCCACCCGCTGTATTCACCAGACCTTGCTCCTTCAGATTACCACTTGTTCTGATCGACGACACACGCACTTTCTGAGCAGCACTTCAAAATGTACAAAGTGGAAAACTGGGTCTCTGAATGGTTTGCCTCAAGACAAGAAAAGTTCTATTGGGATGGTATTCACAAATACCTGAAAGGTGGGGGGAATGTGTAGCTAACGATGGACATTACTTTGAATAAAGCACTTTTGATGTTTCTCTTGAAATTACCCTGTTTTCTTTGATTACAAAATCCACCATTATTAACCGGTACACCTAGTATTCATACCGATGATTTCCGTGCTGGCTTATTTCTGAACCACGCTTTCACACGCTGATTTACAAATTAAAGGTAACAGTATTTCCAAAGGGATGAAGACATATGAAATATACATGCAGCCCTAACCGGGTTGGCTCAGTGGATAGAGAGATGGCCTGCGGACTCAATGGTCCCAGCTGATTCCGGTCAAGGGCATGTACCTTGGTTGCGGACACATACCCAGTAGGGGGTATGCAAGAGGCAGCTGACCGATGTTTCTCTCTCATTGATGTTTCTAACTCTCTATCTCTCTCCCTCTCTGTAAAAAATCAATAAAATATATTTTTTTAAAAAAGAAATATACATGCAGAGTATTACCTTATTAAAGTGTGATATGAAAACAAACACACTTTTTACTTGAAATTTAAATTTTCTTTTAAAATGTATAACTTGCCTTTGTTGAAACTGTATGTCAATTTCTGCTTCCCACTTTTCAACAAACTGAAAATTGGCCAAAATCCAAATGTATATCATAACATGAAATACTTTTCATAGTGTTAAAATAAATTGGGGTCAGCAATACCACTACTATAAAGATATAGCTCTGATAATATTATATTTCATGGTTGATACATTCTAGCACAGAGGAGACTTTGGAAGTGATAGAGTCATAATCATCAGTGAATAGGCAATATTAATACTGGGCTGCCATAGACGAGAATGTAACTTTATTTCATAGAATATTATGATTCAAAATATATATTTAATCTAGAGCATTTCAGAATAAATCCCTTCAAAAAGTTGAGGTTATTTCTTAATAATGTTACCCTGAAGATGTGAATGATATCAGTTACATTCAGAAACTTTACCATCTTACATCTTACAGTGAACTACTGTGTTTGTTATACTATAGATTTATGCTCTTATCTGGGAAGGCACAGACACTATACCATGAGATTTCCATGAATAAATATTTGTCAACCTGAAGCTTTAGAGATTATTATTCAAAAGAGGTGTTGCTTTGCCATGCATAAAGGATATATTCAGGAAGTTTGGTTAAGGAAATATTTTGAAAAAGTAATAGAAAATAGACATATCACCGTGGTTTCTCAAGTAGTTTACAATAAAATTGAAACATTAAAACAGATTGCATTGTCCTCTACTTTCATCTCCATGAATAAAGAATTTAGCTAAGAGACATCACTTAAACATTTAACAGATTAACCAGGTTTTTCTTTTTTGATACTGAAAACACCTATTTTAATCAATTTCCTGAAATAAATGTATAATCTATTTTTACTATTATTTTATTGTTTTTGTATACTTCTAAAGTTTTGTGAAAATTTTGATAGGAAAGAACACAATTTGTTTATTTGATAATATTATCAATATAAAATATGGTAAAATCTTAGACATGGGGCATTATTTTTTGCTCCACTGGGTAATTTTATTGACCATATCCAAATTCTGGGGATGACACCAAAGTAAGCACTGAAGATAAAGATCACCCTTGAGGGTATTTAAAAGAAAATCTATCACCTTTAGGTTTGTTTTTTATTTTTTGTGTGTATTTTTACAGCCATTAGCTTCAAGGGATGTAGATTTGCTCCTTGTCAAGTTTCCAAAAGGGAAAAAATGCATTTACTGAAAAGATAAACTGTAACTGTCAGGCAAAGAAGACAGCCTTATCATTGACAGGATTAATCACAAAAATGTACTAAAAGATTAGTGTTCTCAGATAGTTTGCAGGAATACTGGATATTTTTGTCTAAAACAAATTTAACTAGGTGCTATTTCCAGAGAGTAAACATGCCTAAAAATAAGAAACTAAAATATCTCAAATCAATAGCCATATATGTGTGTGTGTGTGTATGTATGTACGTATGTATGTATGTATAATATATATATATATACCAGATGTGTACATTAACATGAGTGAAAGCACAGATGACCAAAGGCCTTTCTTCTTCTACAAAAAATATTCTATCTCAATTTTACAAATTTTACCGACATTTAGTCTACTCATACTTTCTACTCTCTATAATTTTAAAAACTACCTCAGTTTTAAGTTGGTCTTTTCTTAATTCCAAGTTTTTCCAGCTATCTGAAAACATGGTTTATTTCAGCATGTTCTTAAGAGAATTTATGCTGCCTGCCACCCCTGTGTCATCTCATGTCAGTTCAGCACCCAGCAGCTGTTGGGCATTTTGCTGTCATCTACACTGCGCAGATCTATGATAGGAATCACTATCAGAGGCAGACTTCCAGGCCCGCACTTGGATAATCATGTGTTATTTAAAGTTAATATGAGTACACTTTATGATTGAAGCTATGAAACAGCTTTGAGGGATGAATATGTCTGTGGAGTGTTATCCCTAGATGTTTGCACTCCCAAATCCTTCGCTGGTATTACCAACTGTGAATTTCAGTGGAATTTATCTCCCACCATCAAATATACATGAATTTTAACAAGACATTTAAAATACCTGCTACTTCATGGTGTCTAGGCGTTTTTGCCAGCATAACCATAATCTTTGTATTAGTCTGAAGCAAAAAGGCAGAAGTTGGACTACCTTTGAGAGAAAATGGTAAAGTCATACTACTTTTCATAGTGAATATATTATATAGATAGATAGATAGATAGATAGATAGATAGATAGATAGATAGATAAATTTTATCAGCATGGAGAAAAGTTGCTTTATCAAATCAATAGCTGCACATACTGCCAAACTTTTAAATTTTTGTTAGTAAGGCTATCACACCTACTATAGCAACTTCAGTTAAATTCATGGTCCAATTAGACAGAATAATAATATATTATTTTATAAGAGTATTAGCATTTTTGGTACAATATCAACTGAGAACTTTATTTCAAATCCTTGATGATGGCTTTGCTCTTTGCCATGTCCCCAGGGATTTAGCCTTGCTTTTGATGAACTATCTGGCAAAGAAGGAGGGAGTACAATGGCTTCCACCTGGGTTTTCCAACAATGGGAGTTATTTCTTCATAGGTTAGAAAGGCATTGTGGGAATTGTTCCAGTTGCTGAGGACAGAAAATCTAATCTTAGATTCAGGAACTAGGGAAATAACTGCACGATGAGTTCTGGGACCCAGTGGACCTACTGTGAAGTCAATTCAGATACAAACACATTAATCACCTACCTTCCTGGCCCCCACTCTGAATACTGGATCGGGATGCTTCTGGGTCCTTAGAGATTAAAGTTCACATAAATAGGGACTTAATAGTCTCTAAAAAGTTGGAGATTTCCCTTTCCACAGGAGATGACCATGGATATCAATAAGGAAAACTAGGAGAACGTATGCTATTAACTTGGGGGATTATAACAGGGAATCTGCCTTCTTTTCATTTGAGATGCCATCCTCTATAGCAGTGGTTCTCAACCTTGGCTGCACATTAGAATCACCTGGGAATCTTTTTAAAATCCTGATTGCTGGGCCTCATCCTCTGGAAATTCTGTTTCTTTGTTATGGGGTGAGGCCACAACATTAGTAACAAAGAAACAGAATTTCCAGAGGATGAGGCCCAGAAATCAGGATTTTAAAAAGATTCCCAGGTGATTCTAATGTGCAGCCAAGGTTGAGAACCACTGCTCTAGAGATACCATCCTCTATATACGTTCATTTGTTCTAGAAGTTGGATGAGGTCAGGACTGCTGAATATTAAATTGCACATGTTAGCATTGGCATGGAGAATAATGCCAGATTTTGTTCATTGGACCTAAAAGATAGTTGTTTAAGTTTTATTATATAAATCAAGCAAGACTTTGATGTATAGCCTATCAATATTATTTCTCAAAAACTTACTAACTTCATACAAATTTTAAGTGAGATGCTTAAATGAGACAGATTTAAAGTGAGACTTTAGTTGAGATACTCTAATTTGTAATTCCACGGATAAGCAGCTCTGCATCATCTGGAAGCTATTAGAAATGCTGAATCTCAGAATCCACCTCAGACCTACCTAATCTGAATCTGCAGCTTAACATTATATACAGGTGAGTCATTTGCCTATTAAGCAAATGAGAATCACTGGATTAGACTATTATATTAGAACTCATTCCTACACCACCTTGATGCTTATTTTGATAAGTATCCCTAGTTTGCATCTGATGATTCAATTTTGCGATGAGTTTTCCTTATTCTTGCTGAAGGATAAGGAAACAAAGCCATTTTATTTGCAGCTCTTCCCACTAGCTCTCCAGATCTAGAGAAACTATATAGAGGTTGTTGTATTTCATGGCTTGAGTGAAGACAAATCTTTAGGACTCTGTGGAAGGATATATGAGGAAGTGAGTAAAAATAATGCATCACTAAAAGGCAATTACTTCTCCTCTGTACTGTATCATGGGATTTCTGGCCTCAGTATAATTATCTGGGGTGAGGATTTGATTCAGATTTATATGTTTCATTCAAACTAAAAGTATAATTCATTCTCTTTGGCCAAGTACCTTAAAATACAGTCCCACAATTATTTCCCAAATTTCCATTGATATGAATTCATAAATCTTAGCAATTCTATTTTAGTATAATCCCTCTCTCCCTCACATTAATTCCACATTATACTATCTGGCTAGCTTGAGTTTGTGTTCTTATTATGATCTGAAACAGTAATGTGTAGGACAAAGGGGCAATTTTTACATTTTCTTTATAATAAAGGAAAAACTTTCGTAGGAAACTGAGCCATATAGTAAAATATTTCAAAAATATTGAAATTTTCAATCCAGTATTTTTTCAATTTTTTCCATTTTCCCAGTGTGCTTAATATAATTGTTGGATATACACATTCTTTTTCTTTGTTTTTTCTTTCTTATTTTTGCCATTACATTTACTGTCACATAAAAGACATGGCAAAGTCATGCATTCAATGCATGCTGATTATTCAGTATTACACAGATTAAGTTTCTACTCAGATTTATTCAACTCTTTCATTCAAGAAATGTTTTGGGGCCATATCTCCATCTATGTGCTAATACTATTTTAAGCTTGTAAAGTTATCAGTACACAAATAAACAGATTTCTCTGGATATAGGAATATGAAAAGTAGTCACAAAGAATAGGAACTATAATTTTAAAAGTATGAAAAGGAAACACTATTGGAGTAACACAGGAGATAAAAGGATAGGGCACACAATGAAGTCCCAGGAAGTGTAGGATCTCAGAGCTAGAAGAAATGTCAGTAAGAAGAATTCAATAATACTAATTTTTTTACATACCACACATTAGTAAGTTACAGTATCATTTCATTCCTTTCCAACAGAAATATCTCTACCCTATTTAACACCCATCCTCAGTGACAGGGAATGTAACAAGAAGATGACATTCAGTAAATTTTTAATCTCATTTTTTATAAATAAAACTATACTCTAGGTATCATAGTATAGGTTTTTAGTGACTTCAGCTTCCAAATATCATTATGTAATATTCCCTTTACCCCCCTAGAAAGAGTTTGTTGATAATTTATTTGTTTATTTTCCCACCACAGGAAGGAAATATTTCCATTGTATTTATAGTGTTTATGTTATTATTATTTTTAATATGTTTTTATTTATTTCAGAGAGAGTAAGGGAGAGAGAAAAAACATCAATGATAAGCGAGAATCATTGATCAGCTGCTTCCTGCATGCCCCTACTGACCAGGAATTGGACCTCAATCTCCTGGTTCATTGGTCAATGATCAACCACCAAGTAACACTGGTTGGGCTAGTGTCTATGCTCTATGTCATTAAAAGACAAGGATGAGGCCACAGTGTCCAGTGTCATCTTCCCATATATGTGTGCCTTGATCTAAGGGACATTTGCATTATTTTCCAAGTTAGATATTTGAAAGGGTTCTCACCAGACCAAAGAGTACATTTATATAGGGCAGTGGTTCTCAACCTTCTGGCCCTTTAAATACAGCTCCTAATGTTGTGACCCAATCATAAAATTATTTTCGTTGCTACTTCATAACTGTAATGTTGCTACTGTTATGAATCATAATGTAAATATCTGATATGCAGGATGATCTTAGACAACCCCTGTGAAAGGGTCGTTTGACTGCCAAAGGTGTCGCGACCCACAGGTTGAGAACCGCTGATATAAGGTTTTGAGTAAAGGTTGAAGGACACAGTGTAGGAGAGAGTCCATGCAAGCATCAGGTGTCCTAGAGACATCCCACATCACAAGCACCACATGGGTCCAAAATTTGTGCACCTCGGACTACTGCACAGAGCTTCTGACTCACACTGCCAAGAATCCTGACTTGGAGAGAATAGCCAGAAAAAGCTCTCAGTGGTTCTCTAATTAGCCAAGGGATAGTTTTCAGACTCTCCTGTCCAGATGCAAGTCATCAATAATGAAGCTAACTTTGGTATCAACAGGGAGTTTCAGACCTCAACAGCACATCATAAATATCTCTGCACTTATCTTGGCCAAGAGTCAAAATTCAGATATGCAGGCATCCCCAGAGATAAAGATAGAACATTCCCACTTCAGCTATAAATCAACTCCGTAGCTACATAACATTCTTGAGTGATCAAATATTCAATCGTAACCTCCTGGGTGAGCTTGCAGCTCTCTTCAGGCCTTATTGACAATCATAGTATTAAATCCGCTTGGTGACACATTCGTCCTTTTATATTTCTTATTATTCTCCCAAGGTGAATTCCAACTGTGGCCAATATCTTGGAAAAGAGCTTATGGATGTCAGAGGCTTAGTGATTGCCATGGGGATATGGGAGGGGTATCAGAGCTTTTACTACAATGTCTTTGTAAACTCAAATTCTAGTACAGCACCAGGCACACGGTAGGTAGTAGGTAAATATTTGTTTCCTTAATATAAAAATTATTTCTAAACCAGCAACTTTCCCTGTTTAATTAAGCAAGTCTCTTTAATTATGACTTTTCTCCAAGAATCTAGTTTTTGCTTGGCATGGTGACTTGAGAGTAGGTTTAAAATTTTGGTACAATGGGACCTTCATGTAGCAGTCAACTGGGGATACTCTAGCCTCTAGTAGTGCTCAGTCTGGGTGTGCCATTATACTTCCCACAAGTGAACCCTTGGAAGCTTCCTAAGAGAGTCAATAATGTTATGTGGCCACCACACTACCCCTCAGGCCACTCCCCCTTGGTCCATGTAAGCTCTGTAACAGCTTCCCTTACATATATTTCTTCCACACTCCTGTTTTATATATTTGAAGAAGTAAATCAAGCTCCAATATACCAGGCATGTACAGCAGCAATCTGCTTCCCCTGAAATCCAGGAATCTATCTCAGCAACATGTCATTATGATTCAGAGCCATGGTGAATAAATGCTAAAGCAACTCCTAACCTACACACTTTAGTGGTAGTATTTCTCTGAGAATAGAATATGGGAAAAGAACCAAAAATAGCGAAAAATCTCAAATGTTTTAAGTCAAATGGTAGCTTGAGCTGACCAACTATTGGTCAGCTAAATACAAAGGTCCCACATCTCATCTTTCCTTCTGATTACCCAGGTGGAGTCCTTATTCCCAGCTACAAATTGAAATAAGCCCAGCTTCTCTTTTCTTTAGAAAAAAGACAAGGCAACTCTCTCAGCATTAATCATCTGTTAGTACCAGACTGAAAGACATAACTGAGTATTATTTTGTCGCTATGAGATGTGATCTTGGGAATATATCTACCTACTTGTGGGTGATAATCCACTTGTGAGTCCTTTCCCTTTGCCAATAATTCTTCCAGCTTTTCTTTATTACTAGTTAAACCATAGCCCCCAACTTCCACAACTGGTATTTTTTATTTTGTTGCTGTTGTTAATTTGACTTGGCTAGTCTGTGCTATTTATACATGAATACACTGTAGTAGCATCAGTTTCCAGGAAAATGTAGTAGGATTTGGCAGATAGAATTACAGAACTGTTTTCTCTATTTGGTAAGGGGGCTGCATTCTGTTGGCCTAATATGCTAATAAGGGGTGACTTTACAGTACATAGTGAAGTTTCTTTAGTAATGAATACACATTGTCAAATATTTCATTATAAATACTATGATTTATATGTTGATCACTAACTCAACATATGTTGATTTTTTTATTAATGGTAATAAAATAATAAAGTAAAAAACACAATTAAGTGCTTCATCAGACAAAATATATCCAGGTGGGCTATGATGAGAGGTAATTTATTATTTCAAAAATTTTTTATCACTCCCCATGTAAAACAATATTTTTAATTTTATTAACTTTATTGGGTGAAATTGGTTAATAACATTAAATAGTTTTCAAGTGTTAAAATTCTATAATACATCATCTGTATATCACATTGTGTTTTTACCACCCAAATTCAAGTCACTCAAAGTTTTAATTCTCTCTGGTTGCTTCTTTCATAAGAAATTCACTCTGAATTTCAGTCAACAGCCTTTCTTAGCAGTTCACCTCACAAGTCTATCTTTAGGTTTTCAATGAAATCTACCTTCTTCAAAATTCTATAACAAGAGTAGCACAAAGGGAATTTTTTAAAATGGTCTTGTTATCTTGGCTCCATTTTGACCATTTTACCTTTCCATAAGGCTCAGTATCAATTTTAGGTAAATACCTAAACACTGTTCTGAGGATATAAACCTAACATCCTCAGAGGACTCTGTCATGACCCTTCAGGAAATTTGTCCCTGGATGTGGTGAATTCACCCTGATCTTTTCTTTGTTTAACAACCATGAATAGGACATTTCCATTTTACCAGTGAGCTCTGCTGAGCAGCTGCTTCTGTACGTGAATGCTGCCCTTACATTACCCAAAACACTCGAGGTATTACCTGTCTCAGGATTACTTTGTATTCTTCCATAGTGGGGGCATTTTCTACAAATCCTATATAATAAAAGCCCAGCAACTAAATGGTGCAATGACCAGAATGATCGTGGCCCCTTGCCTCAGCCAGCCCTGCCCCCTAGTGGCCCCCAACACCCCTAAATCACTGCCTGGCTCCCTGGTGCTTGTGCATTTAGTGAAAGCACAAGAAATTATCTGTCCCCAACCAGAGTCTCCAGAGGGCTCTTCTAATACTGCAGCCAAGGTGTGGAATTCTCCCTCCACAGCCCGCAACCCCAGGAGACCTTGCGAGTTAGCCAAAAAGGCGACCTAAGCATTAATGGAATGGCAGCCCTTTGCTGAGGACTGTAGAGAGGCTGGGTGGGGATTTTGTGAAATTTCAGTGCCTTGCAGATTAGGTGAGCTTTCAATCTCTTTTTAAAAGTGGTGGCGAAGAGGACCTTCAGGCTGCCAGGAGCAACAGGGGAGGGTAGGGACATTCAAAAACAGAAAAACTTTTAAACAGACATGAAGATCATATTGGGAAACTGAGGGCAGAGCCCTGGGAAGAATGCAAAAATCATTAAAGGGCCATCATCCATCTTGATATATGTTTGCAAACTACACATAAACAACTTCATCTCATGGCACATGAAATGCAAAACAGTTCTGTTGTGGGCTTTCCTTTGGCCATCCTTAAAGTATAATTAGATCCAGCTAGGGAACGCTATAGCTTCTAGCATTAGACCCCCATTGCCCACCTCACCTGATGGGCCCCCATCTGGGCAGCCCGGCCAGACTCCACCCATGCACGAATTCATGCACCAGGCCTCTAGTGTTCAATAAAAAACTAGTAGTTATCTTTCAAAGGACTATAATGAATGGTTGCATCAGGAAGCTTTTGAATCTAAAATCCTGGTGGTCTGTGCTGAGTAACGTTATTCATTTTCTACCAAAAGCACATGTTCTTTCTAGTCGCAGACACTTTAAAATTATCTGAAAAGCCAGGTCATGCGATCCCAATGGGAATTCTTGGGCTACAAACCTTTCTAAAGCATTTAATGCCTATTTCTGCTCAAAGCCCCATTCAAATTCACATCTCTTTCTGATGACTTTGTGAATAGAAGCCAATGGCATCCTTAAGTGAACAATGTGAGTTTGTCCAAACCCAAACAGTTTCAGGAGTCCCCGGGCTTCCAGTTCAGTGGCACTGTCAGCAAGAAAGCATTTATTTCTCACAGTTCAAGGGAGAATCCTAGTTACTCCTGCCCCTGGAGTTGGCAAACATCTCACAGACTGGTTTGTACCTTGAATTTAGCTGGGTGTGTGATCCACTGTCTCGTGTTATGGGTTAATAAATTCTTAAATCATGTGACTGTTTTTCCAAGGAATTATGATCAGCATTGTAGCACATAAACTTACTTTTGAAGGTTACCAAATCCAAGTTCCACTACACTAAAGATAGTATGCAGGCAAATTCAATATCCTGATGGAAAAATGCTAAATATTGAATAATATTCCTTAAAATGCAAGTTTTGTCTAACTGCACTCTAAGGTAAAAATGGAAAATAAAGCATTAGTCCAGTGCATTTTCTTCTATCAATTATCTTTAACTTGTCCCAATTCCTGCCTAATCTTTACCATATCAGACAAGGTTGAGGTGATTTGGGAAACCACCTTGTTAAATCCCTGATAGTTTGTTATCCGTCTCTATAAAATATCTGAGTAATGTGCCAGCCTGGCAGGGATATTTAAAGTGGAGGAGGGACATTTTCAACTTTATGCTGTGAGAGTGTCTGAAGTGTTAATCACAAAATGTTTTACATACTTACATGATGCTATTTGGTGTACATCATTACAAAAGACCTTAGATATCCTCCACACCAAGTGTGGGGAAAATACATCCTATTCTATATTTTTAAAACTATTCTAAACTCATATATATATATTCAAGCATTTTTCATTATCTATAATAATAAAAGTGTACTATGCTAATTAAACCGGATGTCCTTCCGGACGACCTTCTGGATGAAGCTGGGGCTGCGAGGGAAACCCGGGTCCAGGGTGCCTGCCAGCAGCTGGACGGAAGCCTGGGTCCTGGGCTCCTGGTGCCAGAGGGAAGCCGGTGCTGGCAGCTGGGGGAAGGAAGGCCTACTCTTACACAAATTACACACACCGAGCCTCTAGTAAAAATAATCTTCATAGTCTGATATTAATTTATTTAAACTGGAATATCATGGGTTATTTTTCAGGGAACTGTAAGAGGTATGTTTTTGGGTCTCTATTTGCTATTTATGACCTTGCCAGTTTTAAACTGTAAAAGTAAGCTCATTTGTAGAATGTCAGTTTGGATTTGTGTGAGAATTTATCATTATTAGACATTAGACTTAAGTTGTTTTTGTGGGATGAACATCACAAAGCTGAGGTGTCCATCTCACTGCATCCTTTCAGGGGCTACATAAATTTGTATATCTTGCCACTATTCATATTAACTTTTTTCACTATTGGTTAAGTTACTGTTTACAGCAGCAGTTCTCAACCTGTGGGTTGCGACCCCTTTGGGGGTCGAACGACCCTTTCACAGGAGTTGTCTAAGACCATTGGAAAACACATATATAATTACATATTGTTTTTGTGATTAATCACTGTGCTTTAATTTAAAAAATATATATTTTAGTGATTTTTTATAGAGAGGAAGGGAGAGGGATAGAGAGTCAGAAACATTGATGGGGGAGAAACATTGAACAGCTGCCTCCTGCACACCTTCTACTGAGGATGTGCCCACAACCAAGGTACATGCCCTTGACTGGAATCGAACCTGGGACCTTTCAGTCCACAGGCCGATACTCTATCCACTGAGCCAAACCAGTCAGGGCAACTATGCTTTAATTATGTTCAATTTGTAACAATGAAAACACATCTTGCATATCAGATATTTACATTATGATTCATAACAGTAGCACAATTACAGTTATGAAGTAGCAACGAAAATAATTTTATGGTTGGGGGTCACCACAACATGAGGAGCTGTATTAAAGAGTCTTGGGGTTAGGAAGGTTGAGAACCACTGGTTTATAGGCTTCCTAATCAAGGAATCCTAGCCACAATCTTATTACTTGAAGCAGAAGCTGCCAGAGTCATAACCTGGCAGAAACGTTTAAATGGCAATGTTGATGAACTGTTGCAGTCTACCTAGTACATGTAGACTAGCTTGAGAGTGAAAACTTGTGAGCTTTAGTTTCAGGAAAGCCCATGTACTTTAGTGGGTTTGACCTCCAGAAAGCCCGCCAGGTTTTCATGACAAGGAATCAAGAATAACACCCTCATGGTGCTGGGACTGAAAGGGGAAGAGTAACCATTGTGAAATATGGTCAACACCTTCTCTATAACAAAGACCTAATCTCCAAGAGAAAGAAACTTTTCCAGAGTTTTATCCCACCTGGTGAAGGAAAATTTATTCTATTCCAACCCCTATAGCCTTCTTGTTCTCCCAAAGGGTGAAAATAAAGCTAGCAAATACTTGGGACAGTAGTCGCCCAGGGATTTAATTTTAAGATTATAGAATACCTCCTCTCTCCCACACTTTACTGCCCAGCCAACAGGGCAGAATGCACATTCTTCTAAAGATCACTGGAACATTCATCAAATGATCCATCTGGACCACATAACAAACCTTTGCAAATTACAAGACTAGGAGTCATATAACATATGCTCACAGACCGCAATGGAATTAAGCTAAACATCAATAATAGATAACTAGAATATGCCCAAATATATGGAGATTAAACAACATGAGTCTAAATGGGTCAAAGAAAAAGTCTCAAGAATATATTCTGAAATAAATGAAAATTAAAATGAAATGTATGAAAATGTCTTGGAGAAAAGAAAAGCAGTGCACAGAGGGCAATCTATAGCACCAAATAATTAAAAGAAGAATTAGTCAAAATTAGTAACCTAAGCTTCACCTTAGTATATTAGATATAGGACAATTTACATCTAAAGCATGCAGAACATAATATTATTAATAATAATAAAAACAACAAACATAAATAAAATTGAAAACAGGAAAATAATGTCAATAGTTCTTTGAAAACATAACTGAAATGTATTACCATCTAGCCAGATTAACTTGAAAAAAGGAGAGAGAGAGAGAGAGAGAGAAAACTGGCAAGCATTTTTTTAAAAAGTGTCAAAAATGGATGTGGATGGAGTTCATTTCAGGAAAGAGTAAACTGATAACAGATAGCATGGAGTCAGATGAATTAAAGTATGATGGTGAATAGAATTACAGACAGCTCCTCTCCAGATATAAGTATTTATGGGAAACGTATGGTTTGCCCAAAAATACAGTTGTATTGGGGGTTAAATATGTCCAGTTGGCCATTATGGGACACATGATGTTCTTGAATACAGAACATTTTCCCAAACCACATGAATTTTATCCATGTTCAGTGGCAAATATATGCCTTGGTTTAGTCAGCACTGTCTCTATGGTGCCAAATGCTCTTTGGGGATATTAGGGTCTGGATTTACAGTATTAAATCAAGTGGAAAACAAGATTTCTGAAGGTTTAATATTATGACCCAAATAATTATCACTATTTCAAGCCAGATAGTGATACTTGATGAAACTGAATTCCAGGAGAGTGTCACAGTTGGGGATGTACCAAGGATCCAATTAAATGCTCTCTGAATAATGACTGTAATGTATCACCAGTCTATTATCAGTGCTTTTAGTAGGCTTTAATCCTTTCCCAGGAGACTATTGGATATCTAATCACTAAGAAATCTATGTCATTAAAGGCCAGTGGCTAAGTATTTCCAGAGAATCAAGCTAAAGAAATGAGTTATGAGAACTACTACTGGGTTAGTATGTAACTGAATGTGGGGTTTTTTTGTATTTTTTTTTCCATTTTTTTCTCTGGTGGCTCAGGTACCCTGGCTAAAAAGGATATTTATTACTTTCCAGAAACTGATAGAGATTGCAAAATAATAGGAACAACCCCCTATTGGGAGATATATAGGCCACGGTACATCTGATAGCTAAAAGTGTCCAAAAATCCTGTACTGTGAATCTAGATTTCTGAATACATTCACAATCCAGGTAAAGTCTAAAACTTACTAAATAGCCCTATTTAGCACACAGGACACTAGAAATACATGGTAGAGAGGTAAACAATTTATTTCTGGGGTGAAGGAAATAATGATACTATAATTTTAACTTATGTATAATATGTCACTTACTAACTCAATACATCTGATACAGCATAACAAAGTGTAACACAGGCTGTACAAGTTTCTTAATAAAATTAAATAAAAATAAGATTTAAAATAATGGTTCTAGAGATGAGAAAATCTTTTGGAAAACTGGGTAAAGATTCAAACTGATATAAAATCTATAGAAGCCACTGAGTGAATTTGTCCTTAAAATTAAGTATATAGAAGGTCTTTGAGTAATATTTTCCTTCAACATTATTTCCTTACTAGAGGCCTGTTGCATGAAGAGATTCGTGCAATAGGCCTCCCTTCCCCTGGCTGCTAGCACCGGTTTTCCTCCGGCACCCGGGACCCAGGCCTTTGGTCCTGCCTCAGTGAGGCTTGGCTTCTCCCCTCTGGCCACAGTGAGGGAAGTCAAGCCTCTTCAGTCTTCAGTCTTCAGTCTTCACTCCGGCCGGAGCCTTCAGTCTTTGCTCTGCACCTGTGTATGCAAATTAACCACCATCTTTGTTGGGTTAATTTGCATAGCCACTCTGATTGGCTGGTAGACATAGCATAGTGACACCAATTTGCATATTTCTCTTTTATTAGTGTAGATAAAGTTGGTAAGATGCCATAAGAACTTAGCTGTTGTTTATATCAATTAGCCTATGCTAAATTGGTTTCATTATATGTACATTTGAACTATTTTAGCTAAAATATTCATTCAAGAAAATATACTTTTCTTTCAGTTTCAAGAAATCAGTGTGTTGCTTCTATTTACAGGTTTTACCATTAGAATTCTAAAGACTTCTAAAATCGAGACCTTTTTAAGAAATCATCAATGATAATGTCCCTTTCTGATCAGACAAAAGATCAGTCAAAACAATTTTGTTTTATTTGCTGTTTCAGGTTTGAAAGTATTGTAAGATACAATTGAAATTTAAAACCTTCATTAATGTAGTAGCAAGAGGATTAAAAGCTTCATTAGGTGAGGAGGGTGTATACTTTAATATTCAAAACACTACACTTTTACTAATTTTATAACTATATTTTGAAGGAACTAAAGAGTTTCAGTAATTAATTATCTACTGCAATTCAATTTATTTTCTGCAAAAAAACCCCACCATGATGTTTTCATTATACTTAATAAAATCTAATCCAGTATCCACTATGATAGAATTTTAACATAATAAATACAAAACTCATCCCTCCCTCAGGCTCCAAAACCAATTTACATGTAGATGACACAATTTTACATCTTCTTTAGCATAATTCAGTTTGCACTTTCAGAAAGCACAAAATGAGCACTTTCCCCTCATGGTAAACTATAAAACTATGAGTAGGTACTTCTCCCATAATACAAAACACAATTTGAAGAACAATAATTGTAAAGTTCCTAGGTATTATAATTGATCTAATGCATAGAGTTGAAGATGATATAGTTATTTTTTTCAAGTAATAGTTGATTTTGATAAGGATTTATGGTACACTGATTTGCTTCTCCACCATAATCTTGTGTATGTATAATTTATATTACTTGAAAATCCTGTAATTATTTCAAAAAATACTAAATATTCTTGTATAACATATATGAACAGTTATCATTAGTCTACATATATAATGCATTTGTGATATTTTATTCAATAATGATAATAAACATAAAAATACAACTTCAGAGAAGGATTTCCTAAGATAATATCATACATAACCTTAAAATATTCGAACTACCCAAAGCAATCTATAGATTCAATATAATTTCTATCAAAGGATGCATTTCAAAGAACTAGAACAAGTAATCCAAAATTTATATTGAACCACAAAAGACCCCAAATAGCCATAGCAATCTTGAGAAACAAGAACAAAGAGGAATCATGCTACCTGATATCAGACTATACTATAAGGCCATAATAATCAAAATAGTATGGTACTGCCATAAAAGTAGACATGTAAGTCAATGGAACAGAAGAGAGTCCAGAAATAAATTCATTTTTACAGTCAACTAATATTTGACAAAGGAGGCAAAAACATACAATCAGGGCAAGATATTCTATTCAATAATGATATTGGGAAAATCAGATACATACAAAAAAATGAAACTAGATCACCTTCTTATGCACCAGCTTCCGGCAATTGGCTAAGTATATAGTCAATTTACACTGAAATGACTTTTTTTTTAATCAAATGATCGCTCTCTTATATATGCATCCGTCATCGAATACAAGATGCTCTTCACTGTATACAGTCAGCACCCACCTCTGCATGTGCACTCACACTCCGGGCTGCAGTGAAATCGGCTTCCTTTTAGCCCATAAGGATTCACTGGTGATGGCCAGGACAGTCGCTGGGTGCGGGTGGCCGCGGCCCGGGAGTGTGTGCTGTGTGGGGACTAGAAACTACTTAGGAACAGCAGCCGCCTACTCCCATCGCATGGGGCGCTCACTGAGTCCTCTGCCTACAGAAGCTACCTGGGGAGGAGGGGGCATGACAGAAGGCGGCTGCAAGGGCCTGAAATGAAACCAGTCAGCCAAGCGCCTGGGGCGGCCGCCAGGGCTGCAGTGCGGGAGGGCGAGGTGAAATGTCTTTTGAGCTAATGATGAATACGTAACAATAGATTAAAAAGAAGACTCAGATTTCTTTTTTAAGGACAAGAGAAATTATTGCCAGAATATGATTGTAAATTTCAGTCCTATTGTATTTATATTGCTCCATATCATATTAATATTGAATGGCAATTTTCTCTAAAAATTGTGAATTGTGTCCAGCTATCATGGCTCAGTGGTTGAGCATCGACCTATGAACCAGGAGGTCATGGTTTCATTCTGGTCAGGACGCATGCCTGGATTGTGGGCTCGATCCCCAGTGTGGGGTGTGCAGGAGACAGCCGATCCATGATTCTCTCACATCATTGATGTTTCTATCTCTTTCTCTCTCTCCCTTTCTCCCTGAAATCAATAAAAATATGAATATTTTTAAAATTGTCAATTGTATCCTTTGAAATTTAAGAGCAAGTTAAAGAAATTAAAAAATATCCAGAAGTCTTCTAGAAAGTGATCTTTAGGAATATTAATCGTCTCTTCATATGTTTTCAAATGGACCATAACCCAGTGGATGAAAAAAAGTATATTGCAGGATATATACATATGCTAAACAGTAGAAAATACGTAAAAGCAGATTGTTAAATCTAATAGAGTAACAATAATGAACAAGTTAATTTGTTCTTTTTCCACAATTAAGCACCTCAACCCTTGAAATCCTCCACCTACTGTAACCATTGTCAGTCTACAATGTCAGTAACAGCACCACACAAACTTGTTTAAAAATTGAGTGTTTTGTTTTAAAAACACTGGGCTAAAGAATAAGATGAACTATCAAGCAAAATAGAGACTGACTATAGACATACATAGACAAAGAGATAAATACAGAAAAACTCATGAACAGACAATAGTGTGATGATTGCCAGTGTGTAATTTTGCTAACTAGTGTCACCCCAATAAATTCAATAAAAAGGGGAAAAAAGTAGGACTGGAGATGTCCCGATGATTTTTACTTAGTCACCCCAAGTAGGGGTTTAGGTTTCATATCATACTGAGTATTGAGTGCCATATCCTGATGGCAGCAGTGCCATTTGTATATTTGTTTATAAATATACTAGAGGCCTGGTGCACGAAATTCATGCACTCAGGGGGGGGTCCCTCAGCCCAGCCTGTGGACTCTAGCAATCCAGGAGCCCTCGAGGGATGTCTGACAGCAGGGGAGGCAGAGAGGCTCCCACAACTGGCTTTTGGCTGAGTGGTGCTCCCCCTGTAGGAGCACACTGATGACCAGGGGGCAGCTTCTGCATTAAGTGTCTGCCCCCTGGTGGTCATTGGGTGTCATAGCGACCAGTTGGTCTGCCATTTGGTTGATTTGCATATTAACCTTTTATTATATAGGATATAATTTTCTGATATTGGGGCCTTTTAAAATACAAGTGCCAAGTAAATCACCTTTTGCTTATATCTAAGAATACAATGCAATTGAGAAACTCCAAATCAGGTTAGATGAACCTGATGTCCAATGTTCAGTGAAACAAACAAACAAAGAAACATGGAAAATCAAGAAATGTTTCACAGAACATACTGAAATAAGATGTGTCAGATTATTAATGCTATATTTCTATTTATTCCCTTTTATCCACAATTAAAGCTATGAGAAATGTTGAATTAATTTAAAAGTAAACCAAAGAGTGAAAAATACACCAAAGCAAACCAAAGAGTGAAAAATACAACATATTTCAAAGTAAACCAATGAGTGAAAAATACATTTAAGGATGGCACGTTTATGTCTTGAAAGTATTGGTGGCATTGCCCATAGTTGAGGAAGTTGAAAAAATCCATAACTATTTCATGACATGCAACAGAAGTCAGTAGTAAAGTCATACTGAGAATATTCCATCTTTCAGCAACCAGAGGGAATTTAATTTTCCATATATAATTTAGCAAGCTGGTTTTGATTACATATATTCTGTGTTAATTTTTCCTTTAAAATCAAGATCAAAATAAGATTTTGCAGGCCCTCAAAATTTTATATATACTTTTATTTATCCAGAAAGTTTAGTATGGTGTGATTATGCTAGTATATTCAATATTTTACACATTTACCCATCTTGGAAATTGATAGCATAAATGATATGCATGCTGATATAAAATCTCATCCAATTATGGTCTTTATAATTAGATTGCTTCAGACAAGGCTGCCATGACTTTCTACCAATCCCTGTCACTCTTGAAGGTCTCTATACTTTTTACATAGGGAGCAAAGGATTAGTAGCCAAGAGTCTGAGACTCAAGACCAGATTCTGAGGTGCCCCACATTTTTATTTGATCTTTGTAATCCTACTTCACAGTTCTGGTGTCTACTTTCTCATGTGGTAAAAGAAGTTGCAGTTTCTGAATGATATGTAACAGAATGAAGTAAATAACCCAAATGATTAACATTTTAATGGATATAGTATTCATGAATGTTCTCCTACTTCACACTCTGATACACAAATAATCATCATCCCTGCAATGACTGAACCTCATCACTCAGATTACCAAGATGCTTTCTCTCTCCTTTGTCTTCAGAGTGCTTATTCCCATGCAATGTCCGTTCTGCTTTGACCTTACTGTTAGAAATAGAAACCAGGATCTTCCCTTTTGACCTGTGGTCACACGAGATTTTCAGAAAGACTAAAGAAATAGCCTGTTCTTCTCATCTTCTACCACTGAAGGATATCATTGCCAACTGGGGTCAATATCTGAAGTGATGTTAAAGGAACAGATATGATCCTTTATGCAGAATGGTTCCCTGTCACAGGAACTTGGGAGGAAACGGGATTGCTTTCTCTGCCTCTACTTGGGCTACATCAGTCAAACCTCATGCACACCAAAAGAATCCTAAGGACTGCTTTTATAATTTAATCCTAAAATGCTCAGGAAGGCAAATGATTCACCCATTGATGTAGCTATTAAAATGCAAACTAAGATAAAGGGTAATAAAAATTGCCTAGGAAATGGCATGTAATATACAAGCAAATAGATACACCCACTGGAAATAAAACTCATATTCCTTAACTAGACTGTTGATGGAAAGTATATTTTGATCTTAAAACAGGTATTACATACACTGAGTGGCCAGATTATTATGACCACCTGATGTTTGTAGGCAAATTAGCTATAATTTCACGCTGAAGTTGCTAGAGGGCCAGACCATTATAAATAGGGAAGCAGGTTATTTACCACTACAGAAGAAGTGATTTTTTCTGAAGATATGGGTAAACAATGTGATTTAACAACCTTTGAACGTGGGATATATTTGAATGTGAGTGGCCAGATTATTATGACCACCTGGTGTTTGTAGGCAAATTAGCCGTACACTGCATCGTATGGGATATGGAAGCCGAAGGCCTGTTCGAACACCTTTGTTGTCTGTAGTTACCAAGATAAAATGTCTCCAATTTGCACAGGAACACAAGGATTGGACAGTTGAGCATTAGAAAAAAGTCATGTGGTCCGATGAATAACATTTCCGGTTGCATCATGCAGATGGCAGAGTAAGAATTTGGCAGAAACATCATGAAAGCATACACCCCCACATGCATGAGTACAACCCTTCAAGCAGGTGGGGGCAGTGTTATGGTTTGGGGCATGTTTTCCTGGCATGATTTGGGCCCTTGAATTCATGTGGAACAACGTCTGAATAGCACAACATACCTAAGTATCGTTACTGATCAAGTTCATCCTATCATGTTAATGGCGTATCCCAGTGGAGATAGCTTGTCTGATGGGGTGGTCATAATAATCCGGCCACTCATGTTCAAATATATCCCACGTTCAAAGGCTGTTAAATCGCACTGTTTACCCATATCTTCAGAAAAATTCACTTCTACTGTCGTGGTAAACAACTTGCTTCCCTATTTATTACGGTCTGGCCCTCCAGCAACTTCAGCGCAGAATTATAGCTAATTTGCCTACAAATGTCAGGTGGTCATAATAATCTGGCCACTCAGTGTATATTAAGATACAAAAGACAAATGTGACCAAAAGCACAGAAGCTATCTTTGACTCTCTTATATTTTACTAGAAGCCCAATGCACAGATTTGTGCACAGGTGGGGTCCCTGGGCCTGGCCTGCAGGGATCGGGCTGAAACCAACTGTCCGACATCTCCTGAGGGGTCCTGGATTGCGAGAGAGTGGTTCTCAGGTGACACCCCAGAATTGGGCTCCCTCCTGGTATCTTCCTCCTGGTGGTCATTACATGTCATAGCTACCGTTTGGATGATCGAACAGTCTGAAGGTCGCTTAGGCTTTTATATATATAGACTAGAGGCCCAGCACATGAGATTCGTGCACTTGGGGGTGTCCCTCAGCCAAGCCTGCACCCTCTCCAATCTGGGACCCCTTGGGGGATGTTTGACTGCAGTCAGACATCCCTCTCACAATCCAGGACTGCTGGCTCCTTACCACTCGCCTGTCTACTTGCCTGATTGTCCCTAACTGCTTCTGCCTACCAGCCTGATCGACCCCTAACCACGCCCCTGCCAGCCTGATTGACGCCTAACTGCTCCCCTGCCGGCCTGATAGCTCCCAACTGCCCTCCCCTGCTGGCCATCTTGTGGTGGCCATCTTGTGGCAGCCATCTTGTGATGACGTGAGGGCGTGAGGGTATGAGGGCCACCTAGGCTTTTATTAGTATAGATAAGCTTAACTCTGAACAAAGAAGTGCCAGGTCCAAATAATAATATAAATAAAGTCTTCACTCATGTGAATTCAGCTGCAAGGAACTACAGTGCAGCTGGGTAAGGCCCACAGCATCTGCTGAGAATACACATTGAAAATTTCAGGAGCATCATTTCCTGGATCTCAATGCAAATTGCATCTACTCTCCTCCTCCAAGCTGGGCAATTTTATACCCTAAGCCTAGTGTATCTCTGTTCCAGTCAAGTGCTCTATTTCTACATCCGGTCAGAGATGTATAGCTCACAGAGGGAAATAGTGAATAGCAGGTTCAAGGACGGGCACAGTGGCTGCAGTAAGGCAGAAACATGCTTGGAAGCAGTGACAGTAAATCAATTGAACTATATTTTAAAGTTTCTTCCCATCATTTCTTTTAGAAACAATAGGAAATAAATGGCTCTTACTTACTGTCATAAGGAAATTTAGGAAACCTAAATTACTGTGCTAAATTTCTGTTATAGTTTAAGACTTATCAAAAGGCAGAGAGAGAGATTCAGAAATATATCCAACATTTTAAACTAATACACTTAATCAGTTACCTTTAATATTTGACCAAACATTTGTTTGCATTTCACCTCATTTAGAAAAGAAGTCATATTTTATTAAAACTTATTTGAATTGCAAAATGCCTATCATCTATAATGTAGCCTTTTATCAGCCTTGAGAAACAATTTTTAAAATTACTTTATTTTAATTATATTAATATTTTAAATCTGCTAAATTATCAGGCATAAACATGTTCTTATTAATCAGCCTGATTCTTGAGTTGAGTGCTATCCTGTCTCTTAACTCTATCCTTCAGTTGTAGAAGCTAAGAAAAATATATTGAGTGTAATATTTCCTAAGAAAATCTCAGAGTAAAGTGAATTCACTTTCTTTGTATTAAAAGCAATTATAAATATAATACAATTATTGTGTTCAATACTTAAAATAATGTTAAATAATAATGTTCGCCCTAACTGGTTTGGCTCAGTGGATAGAGCATTGGCCTGCGGACTGAAGGGTCTCAGGTTCAATTCCAGTCAAGGGCATGTACCTTGGTTGCGGGCACATCCCCAGTAGGGGGCGTGCAGGAGGCAGCTGATCAATGTTTCTCTCTCATCAATGTTTCTAACTCTCTATCCCTCTCCCTTCCTCTCTGTAAAAAATCAATAAAATATATTTAAAAAATTTTAATAATGTTTATGGTTCCTTTACTTTTGTTTATGCAAAAGTCATACAAAATATGTCTGATTATTATTTAAAGTTACAATAACAGGAACTATCTAAATACCTGTTAAAATATGCAGAAGTCAATATTTATGCTATAATAGATGATAATCTAAGAAAAAATATAAAACATATTCAGTTCCAACTACTAGAATCATTTGAGAGCTATGTAATATTGGCTTTTTAATGTTGAGAAATACCTGTAAACCTATTTCAATTCAATTCACAAGCAATTACCAAACATATCCTATCTACTAAGCACTGTATTAGGTGCTAGGGAATTAAGAATGAATAAGGCTTTGTCTCTGCCCTTGAGGCAATAACTGTCTTGTGCAATGCAGACACAGATAGCTGGCCATTATAAAAGATGATGAGTTCAACAGCAGAGATATGTATTCATGCTTTGGGCAGACAGATAAGGGGAAATTATATCTATGAAAATAATATATACCATAGAAAAGATGTAGTTTTATTGTACATGGGATAATTTAATATTTTAACCAAATGGTATTCTAGTATATGTATGTTTGTATGTTGCAAAATAAATGTTTAAGCAAATTTTTAAATAAATTGTATATAGTACTATGTAAGTTACTATGAAATAATGACAGTCAAATTTGAATTTAGATGAAAAGCAGTAGCAAAGTATATTTATATACATATTTTTAAAATATATTTTTATTGATTTCAGAGAGGAAGGGAGAGGAAGGAAGAGAGAGATAGAAACATCAATGATGATTGAGAATCATTGATTGGCTGCCTCCTGCATGCCCCCCACTGGGGATCAAGCCCGCAACCCGGGCATGTGCCCTTAACTGGAATCGAACCCAGGACCCTTTAGTCTGCAGGCCCACACTCTAGCCACTGAGACAAACCAGCTAGGGCACGAAGTATATTTTTAATTAAGAAATTGACAAGAATGAACCAAAAATAAAAACAAAAGTAAGCAAAAGTTGTAGAACATATAATTCAAATTATTAAAGAGTATTAAACCCTTACTTTTATAATAAAACAGAAAGGTAGTTACATGATGTTTAAACAATTTAAGTAAAAGATGAGGAAACTCTGGGACTCTTCATGAAGAAAATCTAGATAAAAAGATGAAATATAATGTATAGAAAATTTCAAAAAGTAAATTATGGGTCTTAGAGGAGGCATATAAAGATGACCAAAGCAAAAACTACTAAAACGTTTTTAGTCTAGAATAATAGAAATAAAAGATGGCACAATCTAAAATATTATACATTTAATAAGAGTATGAATCTGGGAGTAAAATAAAATGATTTAATATTTAGGCACTGACAGATATTACCCAGAGCATGTTTGTAGGCAATGTAGAATGAGAGTCCACATGAGAGATCATTAAATACAAACATGTGAAAGTCATCAGGTTAGTATAACTATATTGATTTCTAGGCATGATAATTGGTACTGTGTTGGAAGGACCAGAGTATAATGAGAAAACAGTGTGAAACCAAGATGAAGGATTCATGCTTTATTTATAACCTTTCATCAATATATTCTCTTTATTTCAGGTAATTCTTTTTTAAATTTAATTTACTGGGGGTAATATTGGTTCACAAAGCCATACAGATTGCAAGCATACAACTCAACAAACTCAACAAAACATTATCTGCACACTGCATCATGCACCCATTGCCCAAAGCAAGGTCTCTTTCCATCCCATTTATCCTCCCTTTGTGGAACCATACAGATCTTCATTCCCCTTTCCCTCTGGCTATTACCACTGTTGAAGAAAGAATGATAAGAAGAAGCGGAGGTAGAACATAGATTATAGTATAAAAAAGCAGATAAACACTATTATGGACATTTAGCTTTCCCTCATTGAAATATGACCCATAGCCATGCAAAACAAACAAACAAAGCAAAATCAAAAAATTAAAACCAAGATTGAGACTATCATCCTAATTCCACTAAATTATCCTTGGCTTGGGAGCTTGGTTATCTTGTAAACTCTGTAAATTTAGTCTGTGCAAATTTCCCACCAACTTTGATGATAATCTAGGTCATAAAGATAATTAAATTCCATTAAGGCAGCGGTTCTCAACCTGTGGATCGCCAACTTGTGGGTCGTGACCCCTTTGGGGATCGAAGGACCCTTTCACAGGGGTTGCCTAGGACCATCGGAAAAGACATATATAATTACATATTGTTTTTGTGATTAATCACTATGCTTTAATTATGTTTAACTTGTAACAATGAAAATACATCCTGCATATCAGATATTTACATTATGATTCATAACAGTAGCAAAATTATAGTTATGAAGTAGCAACAAAAATAATTTTATGTTTAGGGGTCACCACAACATGAGGAACTGTATTAAAAGATTGTGGCATTAGGAAGATTGAGAACCACTGTTTATATATGTGTTTTCCGATGGTCTTAGGGGACCCCTGTGAAAGGGTCCTTCGACCCCAAAGGGGTCGCTACCCACAGGTTGGTGACCCACAGGTTGACAACCACTGCATTAAGGCCTCAAACTCCTGTCCAATTTATTAACTCAGTGCCTTCCTTAAAAAATACAATGATGATATTTTTTAACCCAAAAAGTAAACCTGTTATGCTGTCTTAAGTGCAAAATTGTTAATTTTATTCAAAACTTATAGTCACTTTAAAGTATTCATAAGGAAAGTTTAACTTTAATCAAGTTTTTCTATATCTCTTCTATAAAATTTAATCCACCTTCTCAGGGAGAGAAAAATTATTATTTGACAATGTCATTGGTTCCACCAGCCATTTCACATAAATAATATGATTTCAAACAATGGAAATAACCAAGAGAAAGCATGTTAATGAAAGTTATGGAAAGGCATGCAAATAATCTGATAATTCTATTGATGGTTTCCAAGACACATGTTTTCAACTGGTCAAACAATGACTAAAACTTCTTAGATCTTCCTAAGAGAGAAAACAATACACTTAGAGACATCTATATCTATACACACACACACACACACACACACACACACACACACACACTAGAGGCCCAGTGCACAAAAATTTGTGCACTTGGGAGGGTCGCTCAGCCTGGCCTGTGCCCTCTCGCAGTCTGGGACCCCACAGGAGATATCCGCTTGACACCGGGGAGCAGGTCTAGCTACAGTTGGACATCCTTAGAGCTCCTGAGGAGGCGGGAGAGGCTCCCACCACCAGCGCTGTACTGGCAGCCGGCAGCCCGGGTTGTGGCTGGGG
>NW_006300376.1:5111479-5115325 GCF_000327345.1 Myotis davidii | reverse complement strand
GTTTGTGGGCTGGCCACACCCCCTTCAGGGTGGAGAGTCCTGCTGGGGTCCCTGGCCAGTCTGGGTGAGGGGCTGATGGCTGTTTGCAGGCTGTCCAAGCCCCCCAGTGGGGATCCTCAACCAATGAGGTAGTGGCTATCCTGGCAGAGGGGCTGTTTGCAGGCTGGCCACAGCCCCCAGCCACCCAAGCTCCCAGTGGAGGCTGGCTGGAAGCAGGTATCTGGGATTTATTTATCTTCTATAATTGAAACTTTGTTGCCTTTTGCAATGGCCACAATTGGCCAAGGCAGGTGCAAAGCTTGGCTTCCTCCATCGCCGGAGCAACCAAGCCTCTGGCTTGCTCCAGCCCCATGGCTGCAGGCTGCCATCTTGATTGGGTTAATTTGCATATAGTCACTCTGATTGGCTGGTGGGCGTAGCTTGGGCATAGCAAAGGTACGGTCAATTAGCATCTTTGTCTTTTATTAATATATATATATGCCTAAGCGACTGTCTGACCATTAGACCATCTGAGCAGTAGCTATGACATGCACTGACCACCAGGGGGCAGATGCTCAACACAGGAGCTGCTGAGCTGTGGTGACTTGGCAGCTGCAGTTCTTGGGTGATGCACCCAGAACCAGAGAGGAGGGAGCACAATTCCGGGTGTGTCACCCAAGAACTGCCCTCTCATAATCCGCCACCCCTCAGGTCCATTAATATAGGGACATCCTTAAGTTATTGGTAAACTAGATTACCAATACTTCAGTAAATGACTGTGTTAGGAGAAAGATAATGAAAACCTTTTACATCATAATTAACAAGACAGTCCAAATCCATGAGCATAGAGAAGCACTAGAACAAGTAGTTATCTTTTTCAATGGTGGTTTGTAACAGGATTCTGATTGGGGGGCATGCTGATAATGTCTTGTATGAGCACTAGGGACTCTTTTAGACATAATTTCAATTAGACATAATTGTGAGATGTCATCAGACTGTAACCTATTATCTGCTCACTTTCTTGTGTGTATGATTTACTTCTAATAAAAATTATTAGTAATTGGGTTTGTTGTTGTTGTTGTTTTTAAGGGAAAAACAATTATGTCCATATCACCTGGAAGTCCAAGGTTCTGTGTAACTGTAAATAAACACAGTCTTATAAAGATTGGTAGAGAAGTAAATCTTTCATTATTTGTAAATTATATCATTTTCTACATAGGAACCAATGATTCTACAGAAAAATTTTGAGAATTTTAAAAATTAATTAATTTTTATTATAAGACTAATATGCAAAAGGCAATTATATTTACATGCAGCAATAAGCTGGGAAATGATAGAGTTCTCTTCCTCTGTTACCTGACTTTCAGAGAAACTGTCCTTACTTTACTCAGGCAGTCCTACTAGGCCTAATGTCAGAAGTTGGTCAATATACTTAGAATTGAATTGACTTATCTGAATAAATGAATTCATGAATAAACAAAACCTTCAATTATTCCCAGTTTTTCTTAGCTGCCCTATCTCTATTTCTTAAGCTAATTACACAAGATCTACTAACTGTACCTGAAATGCCCTCTCCACTTCTCTAATATTTTTTGCATATGGTTGAGTCTGATTGGTTAATTCTTGGTACCAGAAATCCTTATATACAAGTACAGGCTCCTGATTTTTTGTAAACTCACTTTGGAGCAAAAACAGTAGGTTATTATTATCCTTTTTTTGGAAATCAATCAGAATTATACCTATTTTTTGTCTGATTAGCAAAAAATATAACATGTATTTTGGTGTGCCTCAGAATTTTAGTGATTAGTTTATGTGTGCAATGGAATGAAAACGGTTTAAAATCTCTGCTTTAGAGATAAAAATAAGCTGGCTAGAAGACCCTGTTCCCAGAACTGCAGTGTTGTGACAGAAATCTCAAAACAGAGACTAAAAGCATATGACAGACTTTTTATTTCCTGTTTGATTAATGTTCGTAAGGAGACTCAGCCAGGCTGGGGGAAAGGAGTAAACACATGCCACTGAATTGACAGTTCCTTAGACACTGATCTGTTTTTATCGATGAGAGAATTTACGAGGTATATATAGGTAATATTGTAACATTCTACCCAATGAGGATATCCTCTTTAAATACTTACTGGAATACGGAATCAAATGTTTTTAAGTAAAAAGACTAGAAAGACAGAGACAACTGACCGAGAGCACAGAATTCACAGAGCAGATGGCGCATTGTAGAGGCATCTTGTACATAGGGAAGTGCCATTTTTATATGCCATTAAAACATGGTGATATTCTTTTTCAGCTCATTCTGGTGTAACAGGTTTCTTAAGGTTCAGGTCTACAATTATAGAAAAAGTTTCTCTGAGGTATATAATGAATCTTGATAAAAATAGTACTAACCAACACAATATTATAGCAGAAAAACAAAGTTAGACTACCTAAGTTCGAGACTTACTATTAAGATACAATAGTCAAGATACCAGTAGTGTGGTGTTGGCAAAAGACTACACAAATAGTTCAATGGTACAAAATAGAGAGCCCAGAAATGGACCCACATAAATATAGTCAACTGGCCTTTGACAAAGGAGCAAAGGGGCAATACAATGGAGGACAAATAGTCTTTTCAAGAACTGTGCTGGATGTGGCCAGTGTGGCTCAGTGATCGAGAGTCAACCTATGAACCAGGAGGTTGCAGTTTGATTCCAGGTCAGAGCACATGATGGGGTTGTGGGCTTGGTCCTCAGTGTAGAGAGTGCAGGAGGCAGCCAATCAATAATTCTCTCTCATCATTGATATTTATAACTCTCTCTCTCCCTCTCCCTTTTTCTATGAAATCAATAAAAATATTTTTTTAAAGAAATGGTGCTGGAACAACTAGATATCCACATCCCCCCAAAGAAAAGAATATAGATATAGACTAACCATCCTTTACAAAATGAATCACAGAGTAAAATGTACAACTATAAAACTCCTCGAAAATAACACGAGAAGACCGACATGACCTCAGATATGGCGATGACATTTAGGTACATCATCAAAGGTACATTCCACCTCATCAAAATGTAAAACTTCTGCTCTGTGAAAGACAACACAAAGAGAAGAAGAAAAACCACAAGCTGGGAGAAAATACTTACAAAAGATACACCCTGGTATAGAATGTTATCTAAAATATGCAAAAAAGTTTAAAACTCAATAACACAAAATAAACATTAAAAAATAGGCCAACGACCTTATGACATCTCACCAAAGAAGTCTACAGATGCCAAATTAACATATGAAAAGAAGCTGTGAATCATATTTTATCAGCAAAATAAAAATTCAGAGAAATGCAATAGCAATACCCACCTAACAGAATGGCCTGAATGAACACTGTCAATACCAAATGCTAGTGAGGTTATGAATGCAAAAGGGTATAGCCAATTTGAAAGAGATTTTGGTGGTTTCTTACAAAAGCTTCTTGTTATTTACCCAAAGAAGTTGAAAATATGGCCACGCAATGATGTTTATTGCAGTTTTATTTATAATTTTAAAGCAACCAATATGTCCTTCAGTAAGTGAATGAATACATAAGCTGTGGTACATACCTACATCGGGATATTTATTTATTTTGTCTTTATCTTTATTATTGAACTAGGGGCCCGGTGCACGAAATTCGTGCACTGGGTGTGTGTGTGGGGGGGTGTCCCTCAGCCCAGCCTGCCCCCTCTCACATACTGGGAGCCCTCAGACGTTGACCCCCATCACCCTCCAATTGCAGGATCGGCCCCTTGCCCAGGCCTGACGCCTCTACCAGAGGCGTCAGGCCTGGGCAGGGGACCCTCATTTCCCCCCATCACTGGTTCTGCCCCCACCCCACGCCCGATGCCCCTC
>NW_006300376.1:5108596-5110622 GCF_000327345.1 Myotis davidii | reverse complement strand
GCTTTCCCTTTCGCCTCCCTGCATTGTGCCTACATATGCAAATTAACCGCCATTTTTGTTGTCAGTTAACTGCCATCTGAGTTGGCAGTTAATTTGCATATAGCTCTGATTAGCCAATGAAAAGGGTAGCGCCGTATGCCAATTACCATTTTTCTCTTTTATTAGTGTAGATGTATCACATATATCCCCTCTTTTTCCTTCCACCTGACACCTGACCCCCAGGCCATCACCACACTGTCTGTGTCCACGGGTTATGCATACAAGTTCTTTAGTTAATCTCTCCCCAACCCCATATCTCCCAACCCCACCTTATTTAGAACTAAAAAGAAATAAGTTACAATCAGAAAAACACATGAAGAAATCTTAAAAACATGCTACTAAGTGAAAGAAGTCAATCTGAAAATACAAGATAATGCATAATTTTAACTATATCACATTTGAAAAAAAGTAAAATGAAAAAGATCAGTGTTGTCAGGGATGAGGGGGACAGGGATGAATAGGCAGAACCAGAGGAATTTTAGGGCAGTAAAAACACTCTGAATGATATTATAATGATGAATATATGTATTTACATACAGGGTGTCCCAAAAATGTATACACACTTTAACAGCTGATACTCAATTTTGAAAATGAAATGTATTTTAATAAATACTACCTTTATAATTATCCAAAAATATAGAAACATATCATTTATAATATATATCAGATATGGAATTATCAAAAACTGATTAGAAATAAGAAAAAAATGTCTAATCAAATGTGGTTAAGAATTCTCCGTATTTCCTAGAAAGTGAAATTATAAATTTATACCATATATGAATGTATATTATTTATGCATTAGCCTTCTGACTTGATACTTTAACAAATATTTAAAATCTACTCTGTGTCATGGTTTGCAGAAACATTAGTAAGTAAAAATATACACAATTCTTGTTTTTATGGAACTCACTTGTTGGGGGCCAGATGTAAGCTGGCAAGGTCCTTGCACCTGTAGGGGCTAGCAAGGCTAGGACCCTTACCCACACCGTTTTCCCAGACTTGTTTGGATAGTGATTATCAGTAGAATGGGAGTAACATTTGTAGAATGAGAACAGCCTTTCATAGCTTGCCAAGAAGTCTGTAACTATTTACTGAGATATGCTGTACTGAGAACTTGTCCTTCTGCTGTATCTCTCCCTTAGAGATTAAGAGGAACAAAGAATACATTCCTCTTGACAGACCTCTAATTCAGTGTGTTATGTATAAATAGGATTGTATAGCTAATAAACTTGCTTCAGTTCATCAAGAGAACTGGGGTCCTCCCGACCCCGCTTTCCTGTCTTTCTTTCTTTTCTCAATTCTCACCTCCCTGCCTCAGCCCGGCTCAACCCTGTCAGGCTGGCCCTGACACTCACTGATGAAGAAGAAGACTAATTGAGAAATATAAATGAATGTAGTTGGAACAAAGGGTATGAATAAGATACAAAATGCTGTGGAGATGCATACTTGGGAGATTAAAGGTATTGATGGCTTCCTTGATGAAGAGAACCCTGTGGCCTAAAAGATGACTGAAGACAGGAGCTGATGCATTTGATGGCATGCTCAGGGGAGGTGGCAGGGCAAAGGCAATACAATTTACTCTGGTCCCCAGTTCTAAAAATGGCCTGAGGTTGACTATAGCAAATGCTAATATAAACCTCTTGAAAGGATTTGAGTAGTATCCTAGCTCTAAAACCTGAAAATTATTTTTATCCTCATAAAAGAGCATTTAGTGGGTCAAATTGCACTTTAAAATCCTTGTGTTGACATGGAGATTATTATGCTAAGTGAAATCAGCCACACAGAGAAAGACAAAAACCATATGATCTCACTTTTATGTAGAATCTAATGAACAAAATAAAATGACGAATAAAATAGAACCAGAGGCATGGATACATGGAAGAGACAGACAGAGGTGAGAGGAAGAGGGATGGGGGAGGATTGGATGAAAGAAGATATATCTGCATAGCCCCTGGACACAGCAAACAGTATGGTGATCCAGAGGTAG
>NW_006300376.1:5107272-5108491 GCF_000327345.1 Myotis davidii | reverse complement strand
GTGGAGGGGGTGGGGTTGGGTGCAGTTAAGTAAAGGGCAGTGGGAAATGGGGGACATCTGTAATAGTTTCAACAACAAAAAAATAATTTTAAAAAAGTTTTGAAAATCCTTGTGTCCTGAAGGGCACAGAGGTAGAAAGACTTTCAGATGCTGGAGTGGAAGGAGTGAAAGTGCACATGGTATAGATGCAACTAGACAGTTCCAGATTATTCAAGGCTTGTGAACTATTGTTTTATCTTAGAAATGGGCAGCAGTAAATGGTTTTAAGTGTGGGGGTCACATAATTCTGTATATGTGGAAGTCAGTGGACATTTGTTCTCAAGCTTGGGTAAGTGGAAATGAAGTGCTCTGTAGGAGGTTTGCATAGAAGCCAGGGTCAGAAAGTATGTTAGATTTGATTAGGGAGATGGAGTAGAAAGCCAGGGAAGTGGAAGGACTGGAAAATCTTAGTGGGATGGTGGTGAGGTATACAGGTGAAATCAGTACAACTCCCACTTCTCAGCATTTCTGACTGAAAGAGGATCCAATTTGTGGGGGAAGAGCATGGGACTCTATGAGGCCAGAAGGAAAAGGAGCCTCCTCCCCTCTTCCGGGAGGTGCTGTAACAGAGTCTGGATGAAGGACTCAGGAGGTTGGTGAAGGCAGCCTGCAAAGGCTGAAAGGTTAGCCTGGTTGATTGAAAGGCCTTCCACTTTTAACTGTTCATGAACCTATAAGAGAGATATTTTTACTGTGTAAAGAAATGAAAAAAAATGAGACTAAGAAGATTTATTCAGTTTGAAGTTTGGCTTCTGTTACCTGCATTTTCTTTACTCTTTTGCTTTCTTTAACTTACTTTTTTTTTTCTTTATTGATTAAGATATTACATATGTGTCCTTATAATCCCTCCCCCCACCCAGTCCCCACTCAGATCAACCAAAGGACTCGTATGCATACCCATAAGCCTAACCCAGGGGTCGGCAAACTCATTAGTCAACAGAGCCAAATATCAACAGTACAATGACTGAAATTTCTTTTGAGAGCCAAATTTTTAAATTTCAACTATATGTAGGTACATTGTTATTAACTTAACTAGAGGCCCAGTACACAAAAATTTGTGCATTGGGGGGGGTGAGGGTCCCTCAAACCAGTCTGTGTCCTCTCGCAGTCTGGGACCCCACGGGGTATGTCCACCTGCTGGCTTAGGCCTGCTCCCAGTGGGATTGGGCCTCATATGGCC
>NW_006300376.1:5083275-5106639 GCF_000327345.1 Myotis davidii | reverse complement strand
CACTCGTCTTGTATACTTGTTTCAGATAGACGAGTGTGGATGGGAGAGTTAGAAGGGGTTGACCTCAGGGAACATACCTCAAAACAATGTACCTCACCTGCGCTGTGTAACCCACAGCCCACCTCCGCCACGTCTCTCATCGCCCGACTGACCAACTGACACCCCCCATTTCTTCTATCGCCACTTCTTCAAAATAGACTCGCCCAGGCTGAAAACCGACTTCTGGCATGGGCCACGAAGTTTTAATCACACTGTATGTGTGCGCCTGCACGTGGTATTTTGTGGAGGAGCCACACTCACGGGGCCAAAGAGCTGCATGTGGCTCGTGAGCCATGGTTTGCAGACCACTGGCCTAACCAATGGACACATACACCAGGGGGTGAGGGCATTTAACTTCCTTTCTAATAATTACTAGGAAGAGTACTATTCTAAATCAGGGAACCATGTGCAACTGTGAGTGTACGTTATATTGTGAGATTTAACCACTGTGTTTGCTGACTATGCCAATCATATCTTCGAACCAAAGGCAGTTCTAAGATTCTGGAAATAAAGACTTGCTCCAGTTTCTCTAATTCTTTGGCCAAGGCTTTTCTTTTTTCCTTAGCAATAAAGGGATTAGCCTGTTCCTTCTGTTATTGTCATAGTTTAGTGGCTTTGGAGTTAGTTTGCAAGACCAAATAAGACTTGGAAAAAACTTTATCTTTATCACAACATAATAACGGGAAATGTAATAACTTTTGGAGGAGAGATGTCACCTTAAAACTGAGATCCTTTGTTGAGTGAATGGCATTTTTTATGAAATATCCTGTTGTACAATTTAATAATTTCTATATACTTCTTGCTATAAAAACTGTCTAGCTTCATATTATCCTTTAACATTTCCCTGTCACAATATGCCCTCAAGGCCAACTTTGGTAGATTTCTTCCTAAAGGAGAGTGGGACACTAGGGTAATTTAAATTATATCCAATATATTATTTAAAAGTAAATTATGCTTATGACTTCTTTTTTTAACATATTTTATTGATTTTTTACAGAGAGGAAGGGAGAGGGATAGAGAGCTAGAAACATCAATGAGAGAGAAACATTGATCAGCTGCCTCCTGTACACCTTCCACTGGGGATGTGCCCGCAACCAAGGTACATGCCCTTGACTGGAATCAAACCTGGGACCTTTTAGTCCGCAGGCTGATGCTCTATCCACTGAGCCAAACCAGTCAGGGCTATGCTTATGACTTCTAACTGATTTCTAAAAATACTAAAATGTATAAATGGAACCAAGGTGGTTATGATATTATAAGAAACTAGAGGCCCAATGCATGACATTCATGCACTGGAGGGGGAGGTGATTCCTCAGCCTGGCCTGCACCCTCTCACAGTCAAGGGAGCCCTCAGGGGAATTCTGACTGCCAGCTTAGAAGTGGGCCTAAGCTGGCAGTCAGACATCCATAGAGCTGCCACAGAGGCGGGAGAGGCTCCTGCCACTGCCACTGAGCTTGCCAGCTGTGAGCCTGGCTCAGGGCTTCTGGCTGAGTGGCGCTCTCCCTCTGGGAGTGCACTGATCACCAGAGGGTAGATCCTGCATTGAGCATCTGCCCGCTGGTGGTCAGTACGTGTCATAGCAACAGGTTGTTCCACTGTTCAGTCTATTTGCATATTACCCTCTTATTATGTAGGACTAGAAGTCCAGTGCATGAAAAATCGTGCACCGGGGGGTCCCTCAGCCCAACCTGCCCCCTCTCACAGTCCGGGAGCCCTCAGGGGATGTCCTACTAATGGCTTAGGCTCACTCCCCATGGGCTCTCTAAGCTGCAATCTGGCCTCCCTCTATGGGAGGCAACCAGACTGATCAGGGGAAGACGCCACTCCCATCACCCCGCTGCTGCTACCACTGCCAGCAGTGGCGGCTGCAAGGCTTGAGCTCCGGGCCTTGCAGCTGCCAGGACTCACGGCTGCCTGAGTTCCAGGCCTCTCAGGCGCTGTGGCTTTGTCCAGATAGACGTCCAGATGGACATCCGGAAGACATCTGCCCTAATTAGCATATTAACCTTTTATTTGTCTAAATAATATTGATATCCTTATTTTCTCTTTTGAAGTGTTGTTTTGTATAATATTTTTGTGTCCATTGCAGTAGTTGAGAAACTTCTGTTAGAAAGGCAGTATCAGAATAAGAAGGGTAAGAGTCCTAGATCTGAATACCAGCTCAACCATTTAGAGGTTTTGTAGATAACTGCTGTAAATCTCTTATCTTGTAAATGGTAATAAAGTGCCATTTGCAAAGGGTTACTTTAAGGAGTTCCTGAAATAGAGTAATATGTATTTATTATGATTAACAGAGTGGTTGCTATAGACTAACATGCTTGTGTCCCTTCCCCCAAAATTCAAATGTTGAAACTTAATCTCCAATGAGATACAAATCCTGCTACTGCTAAATTAGTTTATGTATGTGTTCACACATGTGCACGCATTTCCAGTTGAAAGAGAAAATGTGAATTAAATACTGAAATTGTTGTATGAGGAATGGAAAACACTCTCTAAATTATTGTTGGATTTGCTATGTGAATAAAATTTATAACCAAATCATTTAAGTGTAAAATATATAATGTTATCTAATTTAACTGCTATCTAATTTAACACATTGTATGTGGGAAATGTGTTTATACGTTTTACGTATTTATACGTTCTACCAGTGTAGTAGAGCGCAGGACACGTATTAATATGTTTTTTATAGACTAGCGGTAGAATGCGGATAACGTATAAATACATAAACTAAAGTTATCGTAATTTTACTGAACGTTGCCATTTGCATAAAAAATTAGCAAATATGGCCCGTGCCACCTGTTAGCGCGCGATAAAAACTACCTGTAAACAATGTGTTAACATCCAGAATCTGTGATCTTTTAGAGCTGAAGGAAAACTGTGCACTTTAAATAATGGTGCACTTTCAATGTATTGGTCTTTCCCTGACTGGGTGGTCCAGTTAATTGGAGCATCATGACATACACCAAAAGTTTGATTTCTGGTCAGGGCATATACATAGGTTGTGGGTTAGATCCCCAGTCCAGTCACGTGCAGTAGGCAATTGATCGATATTTCTCACATTTCTCTCTCTACCTTTCTCTTGCTAAAAAAATCAATTAAAAAAATCCTCAGGTGAGAATTTTAAAAAATGCATTTGTCTTAGTTATTTTCAGGCTTACATTTGTCAAGAAACTGCTACAGATAGACATGATTTCTACAACATCAATTTTTATTAAATAACCACAATATGATATTTTATTTTCTAATTTAAATGCCAGATATTTAAAGACCAAAATTTATTAACTTGTCTAGTATTTAATAGCCTTCATTCAAATTTTTCAACAATGGTTGGATGGTTGAATAATAATAGTTATAAAGAGCTATGTAAGATTAAATTAAAATTATACTGTATTAAGCAAACTAGTCTTAACTCAACCTTTCATGAAAAACTAGTCAAAAAAGTTCGTAAAGTATTTCATTTACCTTTCTTTGGAAATAAATACATTTGTTGTCTCTTGTTTTATATTCAAAATGATAATATGGGTTTAATTTGATTACATTTAATTGAACTTGCATTTCATTTAATTGCTGGTAATTAAAATAGTGTTCAAGTCTGATAGTCAAGTCTTAATTGATTCTGTCATAAAAATAAAATTAAAACACTTTAGAAAGTTGCATTAGCTACATGCAATTTTCCTTTAAAAAAAATAAGAAGGAATGGCATTTTATAAAGAACCATCTAAACTTAAATGTGGCTTCAATAAAGGACTTATATGTTAAACCTATAAAAAAGCAGAATTTATAAAAATAAAGGGTGAAATGTTGCTTACCAGTGGAAATAAGAGATATGTTGTTTTTCATTGAGGTAAACACTTGCAACTTGTAGATAAATAAGTCCGTGATAGCTAATGCACATTATAGTGATTATAGATAATGTTGTATTATAAATTTGCTAGGAGACTAAATCTTATTTATTCCCACCACAAAAAAAAAGAAATGATAATTACATGACCTGATGAGGTGCTAACTAATGCTACAAAGGCAATCGTACTGTAATACATAATGAATCAAAATAAGATGTTGTACATCTTAAACTTACAAAGTGTTATATATTAAATATATTTTAATAATAAAATAAGTCGTCACTGAAATCATAGGAAATGTGTAATTCATATGAAAACAACATGATAGATACAAAGTTACAAAAAAGCTAGTTAACTTTTTCTGATGTCATTTCATGAGCAATATTTGTGTTGCCAACATTTACCCATCACATAATTTATTTACATACTTTGCAGTTTACAAAAATGTTTTTTTATCTCATATTATCTCAATAGAAACAAACAACTACAAAGTACCCTAAAAAGTGAGAAGAGTAGCAAGACCATGGAGTTCAGAGCTGTTAAGTGGGTTGCCAAGAGTAAAAACCACAAAAGCAAAAATAAAAAACAAACAAAACACCTGCCGAGCATTTATGGAGGACATTTATGGAGGCTAAAGTGAAAATTCCTTCATAGTCCAAATGTGAGTTTGCATTCTTGTTCTATAATGTGCCTAGCTGTGTGACTTTGGGCAATTATTTAAATGTTCCCATGTTTACTTTCATCTTTAAAATGCATATTTTTATTTTTATTGAATTTATTCGGGTGACAATAGCAAGATTTGGAAATAGCCCAAGTGTTTATCAGGAGATGAGTAGACAAAAAAGCTGTGGTACATTTACACAATGGAATACTACTTGGCTATAAAAAAGAAGGCAATCTTACCTTCAAGACAGCATGGATGGACCTGGAGAGTATTATACGAAGTGAATTAAGCCAGTCAGAGAAAGAAAAATACCATGTGGAATCTAATGGGCAAAAGAAAGTAACTAATAAATGTGTATTTAAAAAAAATAAACTCGTAGAACTTTTGGAGACACTGGGTATAATAAAATATATAAATGGCTCATTCATTGAGCTCAGTAAATATTATTTCCCTAGCTGTGGGTGTAATTCACTATTTTCAGAAACCTTTTGAAACAAGGCTATAATAAAGCTTACTAAATAGCATGCTGATGCTATTAAGAAAAAAATGTAGCACTAAATGACAACATTAATTTTACGGCTGGGTCTATCTTCATAATGTATTACTTTGAACCAGTTATTCTGGTATGTTTCTTCATCTTTGTAATGGGAATAATAAATCCTACCACATATCATTATGGATACATATGTCAGAGTATCTTTGAAAAAATATGTAAATTAAAATTGTTAAGCAAATACAAATTCTAAAATATTTTACACAGAATTGATATCAGTATTTATTGTAAGTCTCATAAGACTAATTTGTAAGCATTTTCATAAACATATACATTTTCTTTTAACCCACATAAAGAGAAATTATTCTGATTCCAAGGAATAACAGGGATTTCTCAAGTGTAACTTGCTCATGACAGAATGCAATAAGCATGCTTTACTATTCTCCTTATCCTCTGACTTTCATTACAAAATACCTCTTTACAGACAGCAGAGATCAAAGATAGATTTCCTGTTATCTCAGTCCTATGTCATTGTTTAGACACAAATTACTTGGGTTCCACCTGTAAATAGTATAAAGATCCGTCACAAGAAATTGCAAGGGCCAAGAAATTGGTTACTTTTCTGAGTTTACAACTCTTACACTGAGTTACTGGGTTAAGAAACATTTATTTCTTGATTTGGTGATCATTAGTAATATTTATATAAACTTTCCTTTGACAGGTTCATTGTTTCTAACACACTTTTTTCTAATTACATTTCACCAAATCATAGGAAATATAAAACAACTATGGGAACACCCATATTTATAATCCCAAGTGAAGTAAGATGAAACCATACATAATTAAAATTCTGATAATTATATACTGTTAGACTTATTACATAACAAAGCATCATTAGAGGAAAGCTAAGACACATTCTTCTAAATTAAGTCATGTTTAAACCAGGCATACATTTTTGTAGTATCTATATATTTTGTTTAAAATCACAAGATATAACTTAAAGTAGAGAAAAATAGAGGTTAACCAGTAAAAGAAGAAATAAAACCAAAATTAGACATTTTGTGAGAACAAAATTTGAACTTGAATTGGTTTTTTAGGCTTGTTTTCTTTGCATTTTAAAATATACATTTTCTTTCACACTCAGGTCGTGGCATTACTTACCACTCTACAAATGTCTCCCTGTCTATTAGGCAGGAAATCTTGTTCCTAGAAGACTGTCTTAATACTCAAAACCAAACCTAACCCAAGGTATATCATCCTATTTGAAAAACTGAAATAGCCATACTTTCCTTTCACAGGGAATTTCCAAGACCACTTTTAAACAATCGTTAGCATAGATACCACTTTGAGATCCAGATGACAAAAACGGACCTGCTTTCCAGATAAATGCTATGCATGCTGAACAAACCCTGCTTGGTGTGCATATGGTAGCAGAGAGACATTTGTACTGCCTGAAAATCAGTTAAGTCTGTTGCACTCGATATTGGATATGGAAAAGAGAAAATAGATCACACCCACACAATGAAAATTTTAGATAGATGAACACTGACAATGAGAGCCTGTGGAGTGTTCAGATTGTTCTGTCTACATGTACCCTCCCTTAGAATTCTCAAAATATTCAAGAACTTCTCAATTTTCTCTCACTTTACTTTCACAAGCCTCACAGTCTTCCATGGCTCTGGAAATTGACTCCAAACTTCGAATGAATAGACGTCCTCCCAATGCTGGGTTCTAGTGACTCCTACCAGAGTCAGAGTATAGTTTTCATGTCACCTATGCAAGAACAGAGATTCTTGCTCCTTACATTAAAATTTGGTTTACGAAGGGCTTGGCTAAACCGCTTGTCCCACACTGATAAGGTAGTAGTGTTCCTTGTGTTATAAGAGGATGAATTCCTACACATAGAGGCGTTGCTCCAGCTTTGGAATCTAGATAGGCACCTGGTTGTGGGTGTTAACTTGTCACTCAAAAACCCATCAAATTCACTCTTCACAAACTACTTCAAAAGTCAGAGTTACAATTTTTAAAAAGCCTGTACAAGCTATTACTGTTTTCACTTCTGTAACCACCCCCAATAAAGTTGAGTGCGATGATGAGCAATGCTTAAGTGAACAAGTTGTGTATATTCAAGTTTTAAAAATCTATGTATCAATTAACATTTTTTCCCAAATATTGAAGTGGCATTTTCAAACTGGTTCACCCTTAAAATCTTAGTTTCTACACTTAATATCATGCATTAATCAAATATGTTGTCTATATTTTCCATAGGATAAACATATGTGCCCAATGATATATGTCTTAGTAATCAAAACAACAAAAACAAAATGTGTGAATTACTTGACTGGATTTTGCTTAAACATTGAAGCACGGATAGTCTCTGACAAAACTAAGTAAAACCAACTCTCTCATGATAAATTGTGCTCTGACAAAAGACTACTTGCAGTATTTCATCAGTGGACAATTTCTAAAATATGGACTAAAAGAATGTATTGTCCAGCCACCCACAGAATATGCCATTCTTCTTGTCAGACCTATTAGTTTAAATGAATTCACACACACACACACACACACACACACACACACACACACACACACCCCAATATTTTGCTATTCCTAATTCTATGGTGTTTGTGAAGTGATGTATTTTAAAGTAAATGAGAAAAGTTTCTACATAAGCATTGTCCTAGTTTCTGGTAAGACATCTATAACTTCGTCATGGAAATATGATTAGTAAATGAACATTAAAAATCAAAGTTGCATGGAATTCTGAATGAAATAAACACACATAACATAGTTTCCCAGTATTTATAAACTTGTTAAAACCTTTCTTTTGTTTGTAAAGGCAGTACTATCTAAAGTTTCGCTTGTTAAATTTGTTATGTATGCAGCATTAGTTATTAAGATGATGAGACAGAACATATAGATATTGAATACTCACATTTACCCCTGTTCATTTCTGAGTTCTCACTAAAATGAATGTAAAGGAACAAAGAGTTGTAAATACAGAAGGATCTAAAGAAACTAAGAACAAATGAGAAGTATATACATTTTGAGAAGATAGAAATGGAATTGAACAGGTGATAGTTGTATTAGTGACAAAAGCCAAAAAAAGTTTCCAAAGGGACAGAACAACAGGTCTAAATATAGTGCACATAAAATATCATTTGGGCATTGTAACAGCAACAGTGGAAGCTAAATGACAAAACAGGGAAAAGCCTTCTAATTCTAAGGAAAAGTAGATTCCAGTAGAAAATTGCATATTGGACAAAATTATTTAGCAAATGTGGAGATGAAAGACATTTATGAGCCCTGGACAATGTGTTAAGTGGTTAGAGCATTGGCCTATGCAGCAAAGGGTCACGGGTTTGTTTCCCATCAAGGGCACATGCCTGGAATGCAAGTTTAATCCCAGGTCCTGATCAGGGTGCATGTAGGAGGCAACCAATCCATGCGTCTCTCTCACATTGATGTTTCTCTCCCCTCTCTCTCCCGTCCCTGCCTCCCTTTCACTTTTTCTGTCTTTATTCCATGCTTTTGCCTCTTTTATCAAATATTAATTGAGCATAATGGCTTGTGTTGATTTCTGGGTTCTCTATTCTGTTTAATTGCTCTATATGCCCGTTCTTGTGCCAGTATCAGGCTGTTTGATTACAGTGGCTTGATATCTGGTATTGTGATCCCTCCAAATTCGTTCTTCTTTCTCAAGATGGCTTTGGCTATTCGGGGTCTCTTTCCGTTCCATATAAATTCTTGGAGTGTTTGTTCTAGATCTGTGAAATATGCCATTAGTATTTTAATAGAAATTGCATTGAATCTATAGAATGCTCTGGGTAGTATGGATATTTTAATGATGTGAATTCTACCAATCCATGAACATGGTAATATTCTTCCACTTGCGTTTATCTTCCTCTATCTCTTTTTTCAATGTCATATAGTTTTCAGAGTATAGGTCTTTTGCCTCCTTAGTTAAGTTTATTCTTAAGTATCTTAAATTATGTTGCAATGGTAAATGGGATTGTTGTTTTTTTGTTGTTGTTTTTTTAGTTTCTCTTTCTGAGAGTACATAAATGGTGTATAAAATGCCATATATTTCTGGGTGTTAATTTTGTATCCTGCTACATTGCTGAACTCATTTATTAAATCTAGACATTTTTTGGTAGAGTCTTAGGGTTTTCTATCTACAGTATCATGTCATCTGTGAATAATGAGAGATTATACTTCCTCCTTTCCAATTTGCATGCTTTTTTTTTTTTTTTTACTTCTTGTCTGATTGCTGTGGCTAGGACTTTCAGTACTATGTTGAGTAAGAATGATGAAAGCAGACATCCCTGTCTTTTTCCTGTTTTTAGGGGAAATGGTTTTAGGTGTTGACCATTGAGTATGATGTTAGCTGTACGTTTGTCATATATGGCCTTTATCATGCTGATGTATGATTCACCTACTCCCACTTTGCTGAGACTGTTTATTTTTTAAAAAGCATGTTGGATTTTGTTGAATGCTTTTTTCTGTACCTATTGATATGATTATGTGATGTTTGTCTTCCAATAAGAGAGAGAAGCACAGGGTTGAGCAGCAGGCATGGCAGCCAGCAGCTCCTCCACCAGGAGCATCTGAACTGCCCGCCCCGATCTCCCACACTGACAGACGCCCTCCACACTCGCGCCCTCCACGCTCACCCTCACACATGCCCACCCACTCACACTCTCACCTTCGCTCTGGTCCTGCCCACTGCCATGTTGTCTCAGCAAATATTTGTTTATTTTCAGAACAACTTTGAGATTTTTGGATTTTTACAGATAGCATAGGTGGTAAGAAATACTTTTCTGAAATAGGTAATCCCTAATGCCCTTTCCAACCCCTAAATTCTTAGACTCCACAAGTAATTTAAACATTATAAAATATAATTATTATAGATTAAAAAGCTCATTCCATTTTAAATCTATATTGCTTTAAATGTGTTTTCCCATAATTCAAAATTAAGGAAATATGTCCAGCCAAGCAGAAAATTAATTTATGGTTAAAAATATGTTTTTCAATAATATGCCAAAATAGTTTGTGATAGCAAACTATTATGCATATTCAGAACCAATAATTAGATTTATGCTCATATTTTCTAAAAATGAATGTAGTAAATTATCAACAACTCTAGTGAATACAGAATGTTTCTACCTATGGAATCGTGTCCCTTTAACAAACAATCTATTAACAAGAGCTATTAGCAAAAATCCCAATACTTTCATTCCATTCATGGAGAAAAACAGTTGTAACTGCTTCATTTCTTTCCTATATTAAATGTGCTCTAATCCTTCTGAGAAAGCAATTTTAACATTAACTTTTTAGGAGATAAAATACGTTTTAATTTTACAATTATTTATCAAAATATGTTTATTTAAGTAAGAACTATTTTACATCTACAGATATCCACATAATCCTTTTGTTTCTTTATCACCCAGCTAATTTAGAAAGTTCCTTTTCTTCTTTATTGTAATAAAATACCGGTTCTTTTGGGGAATGTTATTTATTGTGAGAAAATGATGGTACTTTGTTGTATGTATTAAGTTATTAAACAACAAAATGTCCAACATTTATATATCCATCTGCATTTTAAATTCTACTGACTTATAACATCGGTGTTATTTGGACCTGTGTGATTTTTTTTTAAATTTCTTTATGGACCTGTGTGATTTAAGAGGGCTTTTTATAGCTTCAACGAGAACTATTAAAGAAAGGGCATAGGTGGCCATTCAGAAATGAACCTTCTGAGGAGCTTTGCTGGCAACTGAGGAGGTTTTTCTTAACTCTTCTCAATCTGCACACAGACCAATCCTTGCAGGGTAGAAGCCTTATGGCACATGGGACTTGAAATTGAAAACAGAAAATCAGGAGAGAAATTCAATGAAAACAAAAGCTGGTTCTTAGAAAATATCAATTAAATCAATAAGCCAGGTTAACTAAAAGTATAAGAGAAAAGACAAATTACTGTATCAGAAATGAAAACGGGGCTATTACTGTGGATTACATGGACATTAAAGGAATAATAAAGGACTATTAGGAAGAACTTGATATCAATTCCTTGAAAGACACAATCTACCAAAACTCGTACAAGAAAAAATAGATTACCTGAATAAGCCTGTATCTATTAAAGAAGTTGAATCTATAACAAATTAACTTATAAAACAGAAGACACCAGGCCCAGGTGAGTTTATTGTGAATTCCACTGAACACTTAAGGAAGAAATTATATTAATTTTTTATAATTTCTTCCAAGAAGTAGAAGCAGAATACTTCCAATTTATTCTGTGAAGCCAATACTATCTTAATACTAAACTAAACAAAGACATCAAATAAAGAGAAACTACAGACCAATATTTCTCATGGACATAGATGTAAAAATCTTCAATGAAATATTAGCAGATTAAGTCTAAGAGTGCATAAAAAGAATTATATACCATGGATAATTAGGATATTTTTGTAAGGCCAGTTTAACATGTGAAAATCAAGTGATACTTCCACGAAATCACAGGTTAAAGAATTAGAATCATAAAGCCATATGATTCTAATATGAGTTTAATAACCTGGAACACATTATTTAGATGAAATAATGCATTCACATAAAACTGCATAGTGTATAGTTCCATTTATATTTAATGTCACATAGGCAAACCTATAGAGACAGAAAGTAGATTAGTGGTTTCTTAGGCCTGGAGGAAAGAGGGGGTAGAATGGAAGTCACTGCTAAGGTGTATGGGTTTTTATTAGAAGAAATAAATTGTTCTAAAATTAGAGTGTGGTATGATTGCACAGCCTTATGAATATAGTAAAAACTAAATTTCATACTTTAAATTAAAGAATTATGTGGTATGTGAATTATATCTTAATCAGTTCTTAAAACAGGAATTACCAAAGGGTTATATGTTTTATTCATTTTTTGGAATAACATGCTTTTGACTTTATATTCAGTTTTTCTATTTTAGTTAATTACTTAAAATTTGTTTTATTAAAACTCCCTTTCATGTTTTATTTTACTAGTCTTTTTTTAATTACTTAAATGTAATGCTTAAGATTATTTAAAATTTTATTGAAGTATGTTCATCCATTTTTTTATTTCACTAGAGGCCTGGTGCACAAAATTTGTGCACTCAGGGGAGGGGGGTCCCTCAGCCCAGCGGGTGCCCTCTCACAGCCCAGGAGCCCTGTGATTGATCGCCCCAAAGAGGTAGGCCCTGCCTACCCAGCCAGGGCTCTGTGATGAATCGCCCCTGCAGAGGGAGGCCCCACCCACCTTCCACAGCGCTGCTGCAGGGTAGCCTGGGTCTCCCTCTTTCGGGCAATCATGGAGCCCCCCAATTGGTCACCCTGCCAGGTAGTGGCCTGGGACTCCGTCTTCGGGGCTATTGTGGAGTCCTCCGATTGATCGATCGCCCCACCACCAGTCGGTGCCCTGGGCCTCCCTCTGCAGGGCGATCATGGTGTGATGGCCGGCCGACCAATCGCATCGCACATACCTTGGCTGGCCTGTTGCCAGATGGTGTCATAGCATGGTCGTCCAGATGGTCATCCGCATGGTTGTTCTGCTGTTCGGTTGTTGGGTCGATTTGTATTTTATACTTTTATTATTATAGATTTGTCCTTAAGAAAATACTATACATGCTTATTTGAGTGCAGTTTTTGTCTATATATTATATTTAATCTGAACTTTCTTCATTGTGTCTCTGAATGTTTTCAACTGATTTTTAAACAATTTTTATTAAATAGTTGTTTAAAAGTTATATTTTTATATAATTTCATAACAATCGTTATTAACTTTCAAGTATATACTGAAAGTGTAATCTATGTTGTGCATTTTTCATATCTAGCAAGTTATCCTTTAGTTAAATACATTAACAATGTTTATAAATAATCCATGAAAATCACATTATATAATAAAATCATGTAAAAAAAACATTTTAAGAAAAGCACATTGGGCCAAACTTTAAACACAATATGGACTCATTAGAAATTCTGTTATGAAAAGAACTACATTATAATAAAAGTGTAGATATGAGAATATAATCTGTTGATAATTCATAAAAAGACTACCATAGCTTGACTTGAGAAGATAGGGAAACCTCTCTCTTCTCTAAATGACAGATCTGCACCTTGTTCCTAACATGTGGAAACTTTGGAGAGAAAGTGTCATCTGTGCCCTGAGGCATTCACCCCCACAGCAGCACCATCAGCTCAGGTCTAAAAAGTGGTTCAGAGATGAGTGTCAGGTTCCTCAATCATAATACTCCAGATATCTAACAATTATTTCCCTCCCAGAGTCCACCTGAACACTTTCATTTTTACATCCGGAGATTCAGATTCACTAAGAGTATAAAGTAGAGCAGATTTTAGTGCAAGCACATAGATAAATGACTAGCACTTTCAGTAATATTTTATACCAATTTTAATTAGAAAGTCAAAATAAGCAGGCTTGATCAAATTTTGTGTCCATCAAGGAGACCATGTTTGCTACATTTTAAAGTATTGTGTGTGTTGAAATTTCATACTAGAAGTCAAGCAAAGAAATAAAATAATTATTGTTGTTTACATCTTAATTTTCATGTTTTAGTATCCATTACTTTCTGTTGATAAAATTTCTTGATGTTAAGTTGTGGGAGAAGGTCTTACTCAATTTTCAATAAGATTCTGGCCTCTCTGAAAAAAGATAATAACTTACACTTGAATATTGCATGAAATGATTCCTGTTGAAAACATTCATACATTTTGTATGGGTGATGGTAATGTGTGACCATGCTGTCTTCAGTACTTCAGGGCTAGCAGTATTTACAGAAAAGAACATATCCAAACCTAACTAAGACAGGGGCAGTTATTTTTCTGTTTGACATAAGTAGAGTGACAGAGAAATACTTAGTGTTTGCTTAATTTTTCATTGACTCGATAAAATAGATGTCAAAATAGGAACAGAGAAACCCACATGTCTATGGTAATTTTTCAAGCCTAGAGAACTAAAGAGACAAATTTAAATTACAGAAGCATATGATTGTTCCATTCTAAGAATTTTAAGGGCCACTTACTTTCTATTTTCCTTCTTCAACCTTCCATGATATGTTGGTCAATATAATTCTCCAGCACACTATTTTATAACTTTGCAAGATAATTTAAAGTCAAGAAGGGTGATTCAGTTTTTACTGAATTGATACAACTCTAAAATTTGAGTTTGAAAAACGGAATTTTTAGAGATGACCAGCAGCTGAACTCACATATGTGAGAAGAATGAGATAAATTTCTAAAGGAACTGAATGGGCTAATTTTATTAGGAAAAGTACAGCATATCTCAATGGCAGATAGTAGAAAACAAAAAGTGGAAGTAATAAAAAAAAACAAAATTAATTTAAAAAACAAAGAAACCGCTTGGTTATGCATTGATATTTTAAATTATTTAATATAATTGAAATTGCTTAGATCAAGCAGGACCTTGAAACATCTTCAGACCTTATTTTAAGATTAGAGCTCTGAAATTCAATATGTGCCGGGAGCCAGTCCATCCTTGCTGTTTCAAGGGACCTGGCATATATGGCATACTGTTCTTAATATGTTTGCTCACCTTCTTGGCGCTGTGTTTTAACCAAGGTCACCTCTCTGAGAAAGGTTGTTTCCCCAGGTAGGGATTTTTTCCTGAAGTCAGGGAGGGGATGAAACTCCTTAACTAAGTGCCAGGCGGGTAGTTAATCACTTTAACTACAAACAATCATGCTTAAGCTACATAATCTTTACTCCCTGGAATGGAGATAAGAAACGCCCTATCTGGCGCCTGAACAGGGACCCCTAGGTAAGCGCCCCGCACTCGGGACAGATCGGACTCCACCGGAGGAAGAGGGTGGATAGTCTTCGCGGACTCCGTCCACACCTTTGGGAACCCCTGGAACAGGATTCCCCTAGGTAACCCCCCCATTGAGAACCCCACACTCGGGACAGATAAAACTCCACCGTAGGAAGAGGGTGGATAGTCTTCGCCGACTCCGTCCACACCTTTGGGGACCCCTGGACCCGCTGGGGCTGGACCCCAGCAAATACGTTGAGTGACTAAATAGTAGCATGTAATTAATACTAACAGAGATATCTTTAGAATTAAGGGTCAATTTCCAAGTGTGGGAACATTCTATATCTACTTGTCATGCTCTGTATTATGGAAGTTTGTTATAGTTATTATTCTAAAGTATTAACTAATTAAGGGAGAATTACTTAATTTTTTAAATATAGAAAGTTCCAAGGTATGCTGAGCCATTTTCTCATCTAATAATTAAGACATCTCTATATATCCAACAATGTTTTGAAAATCCCTAGTATTTTCAATAAAAAAATACTCAGATATATTCTACCCAAATGAAAAGGGAGGTAAAATGATATTTTTACGGAGAACTTTCATGTGCCCAATACTATGTTATATGCATCTAGTTGTCCATTTTAATAGCAGATGGTTGATAATGCATAAGCATATTGCTTTCCATGCTGTATACAAATGTATCTTCGACTTAGGGTATCATTCACACATTGAACTTCCAGTACATATCAATTATTTTTTATAGGAAAATAGTGAGTCATCATTCAGTCAGCAGAAGATAATAGGAAATAAATAAAAACAAGAAAGAAGAGAGATACAAAAAACAATAAGCAAAGATAAAATATTATAGAGAAGTACAAAAATCATACAGGACTTTAGATTCCTATCTGTAAATAACAGAATACTATGAGAAATGCCAATAAACATTTTAATATTCAGTTTTTGCCTGCAGTGACTTTTTTATGTACAGATAAGACTTTAACTATATAGATAATTAAAATGAATGTAATGTACAAGGTCTTAGGAATCAAAGCACTTATTTGCTTTTCTGTCAAGAATTGCTTGAAAAACTTGATGTTAATCATTGTTGTAAAAACAACTATTCAAGTACTGAATCAAAATTAGCAAATCAAAAAATAAGAAGTCAGATGTACTAGAACAAACAATACATATAGAATTACTATACTTTTCTTATGGTAATAAATCTGAATATTAAATATATTTTTTAGAAAATGCGATTTGCATAATAATACAAACAATTAATTAATGTTATAACATTATCATTACATAAATTATAATATTCTCCAATTAAATTCAAGATTTCTATGAAAAACAATAATGTGGATGAGAAGAGCAGGAAAATTGTGTCTTTACATGGTGATATACACCATTAATATAAAATGAATTAGTATTCTTTATAGAATTGTAAGCCAAAATTTTTCTTCTTATACTTTTTATATTTTAAAAATTTTAATAAGTATTTTGCTCACAGTAAAACATCCATTAAATGTTTTGTTCTTTTTTAAAATAGAAACAAAAAGTGGACTAGAATTAAGCTCCTAAATAGCTTAAATGAAAGGTTTCTTTACAATATAAAGAAATTACATTACTGAAAAAGAGGATTACATATAATTTAAGAAAATGAATTTGTCTACATACAGCATAACAAAGTCTAATTTTAAATCATGGAAAATATTTAAAACAATGAGAACAATTGGGTAAAATATGTTGAAGGTATCGAGTAGTAATAGAAAAAAAAGTTGAAGTGGAAAGAAGGTAAAGAAGCACAATTGTCAGGAATTGGCACTCAATTATATAAAGGTTAAAGGGTGAGTGAAGGGTCAAATCTACTGATGGAGTGTATGGTATTGTTACTAACAAAGATCAAGAATAGGAGAGAAGCAAACATGAAGATAAAGAAGAGATAAAATACTCCATATGTGACAATATAATCTGTCACTGGATCTATTTTACTATTGAACAAAATGAAATCTGAAGACTGTTAATATAGATTAAATGAATATTTTAAAAATTGTTTTGACAGTTTAGGGAGGAAGTAGAAGTAATTACTGAGGTCTGTGACAAGTTCCAGAAACCTGAATTTCTAAGAGTATATTTCTTAACCAAATTAACAATCTATTATGTTTCCTATTGCATTATATTAAAAAGCACAAAAGGTTGCATTTTTTTCTCTCTCACTAGGAGTGTAAGGTAGAACCAGCACTTGTGGTGTAGGGAAAAATTGGACAAACTCAGTAGGAAAAAGCAAAATCAGTTCAATTTTATAACAAACCTGGGAATAAGTCTAGGGAAAGGAAAATTTTAGAGACAGTTAAATATGTCTAATACCTAGCAGCATTGCTAACAGTTGATTTCCAATTAATATTCATAGGGAAAGTTAATACACACATTATTTTTTTCTCACTAGCTTATAGATCCATTCAGAAATAAAAGGGTATTTTGATTACTATATTTCAAAATATACATGGGCCTGAAAATTTAGAAAAAATTATGTAACCAATTAAAATATTTTAATAAGAGTTTTCTTTGTGGTTCATTGTACACTGCAGCAAAAATTAACCAAGAATTTAGAACACTTATGTTAAAACTAGAGGCCCGGTGCACATATTCATGCAACAGTGGGGTCCCTCAACCTGGCCAGTGGGGATTGGGCTGAAACCAGCTCTCCGACATCCCCTGAGGGGTCCCGGATTGCAAGAGGGCACAGGCCAGGCCAAGGGACCCCACTGCTACATGAATCCATGCACAGGGCCTCTAGTATGCATATAAGATCTTTGGTTAATCTCTTCCCACCCTACCTCCTTCTCCCTTTCTTCTGAAATTCACCAGTCTGTTCCATGTTTCCTGTGCATTGAGCATCTGGCCCCTGTTGGTCAGTGTGAGTCATAGCTACTGGTCAAATAGTCGAATGGTCAAACTGTCGCTTAACACATTGTTTGTGGGTAGTTTTTATCGCACACTAACAGGTGGTGCGGGCCATTTTTGCTAATTTTTTGCGCAAATGGCAACGTTCAGTAAAATTACCATAACTTTAGTTTCCGTATTTATACGTTACCCGCATTCTGCAGCTAGTCTATAAAAAACGTGTAATATGTGTCCCGCACTCTACTACCAGTCAATGCTACCAGTCAACGTAAAACATATAAATACGTTTCCCACATATATTGTGTTAAGCTTTTATATATACAGGCTAGAGGCCTGTTGCATGAAGAGATTCGTGCAATAGGCCTTTTTTTCTCCTGGCTGCCGGCACCAGTTTTCCTCCGGCACCCGGGACCCAGGCCTTCGCTCTCATGGCTCCGGACGGAGCCTTCAGTCTTTGCTCCACGGCTTCGCCCTTATGTATGCAAATTAACCACCATCTTTGTTGGGTTAATTTGCATACGCTCCTGATTGGCTGCTGAGTGTAGCGGAGGGACGTTTAATTTACATGTTTTTCTATTATTAGGTAAGATAAGGAAGGCCCATGTTTCCTCATAGAATCACAACACATTCATTCACCTTACTCTGGATTTAACTAAAACATTATACAAAGGCAAATGATGGTCATAAAAAATAACCTAAATAAGTTGAAGAGATGAATAATTAATATTCTGTTTAATCTTGGAATTTAGTGCATATTATTTGTTCTAAAGTTTTAACAAATTATCATTTTAATGATGCGTATGTGAACACATTCTTTTAATTACTGAAGTTCTTTATCATTATAACTAAATTGCTGAAGGGAAATTTTATACTTAATCTTTTTCCCTTAACAAGACATTTAAAATATAAAAACTTGGCCGATCATTTAAAGTCTTATTTTCACCACTAAAAAAGTTACATTTACACATCTAGAAAGTTTCTATGACTTCTTACTATTAAACGATGGACAGCCAAGAATGATTCCGTAATGTTTACTTCTATAGTTCCAATAACTAGTGCAAAGTCCATCCTAGGTATTTATGAGTTTATATTGAACAAATGTATGCTATATAATATTCCATTTATAGCATCATATTTCTTGTCCTGAGAGAGTTTACTACACAAATGCCACCTTATTGATACCCCTCTTCTCTCTGGTTTTATAAAATCACTAGAGGCCCGATGCATGAAATTTGTGCAAGAGTAGGCCTTCCTTTCCCCAGCTGCTGGCACCAGCTTCCCTTGGGTGCCTAGGACCCAGGCTTCCCTCACAGCCCTGACTTTGTCTGGAAGGTCATACAGAAAGACGTCTGGTCTAATTAGCATATTATACTTTTATTATTATAGATTAGAAAATAGAAGGAACGTATTTTTAATGAATGATTGCTTCATTGGTAGCTATCTTCCTATACCCTTCTTTGTCCCTACTTTGGGAAAAACAATAACTCCGTAATGCATCCTACTACTTTTGTTTCTAAAGTCAATATATTTATGGTACTATTCTGCTGATACACATATATTTTCAAAAATAATCACATTTTCCTATATATGACATATATATATATGATGAAATTTATGTAACCATGGTTACTCCCCAAAAATGTCTATGAAACTAACATTTTTTATAGAAGTACTTGAAAATTGAGAAAACAAAATAAAACCAAGCCGACAAACAAAGCCAATATGCAACAAAAATTAAATAAGCAAAAAACAAAACAAAACACAAAGAAAAAAAAAATGTGCAAAGAACAAAACCAAGTATAGATAACCCACCTGGTTTCACAGGAAAATTGGAGAGACAGGCTACTCAAATCTCTGACTTCTGGAATGTAAAAATGGCTGGCACAGAAACTGACAAAACACCTGAATTCAAGGTTTAACCATATGCCCCATTTGTAGTAACCCATGTGTATTTGAGAGACCTTCTTTGATATTTTGCTAGAAAATGAAAAAATCAAGTATTTGCATGATCCTGGCATATAAACCCCTTAGTAACTGCAATAACATTTTATACTATTTATACTTAATTTGCTATTTTGAATTAGAAGTAATTTTATTTTTGGAAATAGTAGGTAACATTTTTTGCACATACAAGAATATGAAGTTAAAATTATCCTTGCCATTCAAGATTAGGATGCTACTATGATTAAATTGCTTTCTATGAACAATAAGCATTATGAATAAACTGAAAATGTAATTGCAATAAATCCCCCAACTTATTTTAGCCAATAATAGTTAAATTGACTTTACTAAAATTAGCAGTGCATTTCTAAATAGCTGTACATTATTAGATTGTTTGCTTAGTAAACAATTCTTATATTTGCTCCCATAAGATTTAGTCAGTAAACACAGCACAGCCTGAAACACAGCACATCCAAACTGTTGGGGTTTTGCAACACTGAGGACCTGCAATTAATTGGTCCTTCTCTGAGCCAGGACTTGATAGCAAGGCTGGCTCCCATCATCAACTGCAGTGATTGCTAGTGTCCTTCCTCCCCAATGCATGTGGTTTAAAAGAAAAAGTTAGAAAAAAGCAATTCATCCTTGACTATAGTTTCTTTTAATATTGCAAAATGAAAAAATAAATTGATACAGTATATATTTTTTTATTTTTATTGATTTCAGATAGAGGAAGGGAGAGGGAGAGAGAGAGAAAAATATCAATGATGAGAGAGAATCATTGATTGACTGCCTCCTGCATGCACCCTACTGGCGATCAAGCTTGCAACCTGGGCATGTGCCTTGACTGGGAATTGAACCATGACCTCCTGGTTCACAGGTCAATGCCCAACCACTGAGTCACGCTGGCAGGGCCATACAGTGTCTGTTAATTTACTAAAATGCCATTTCATTTCCCTGTCCTTTAATATCATTAAATTCACAGAAAGATTCATTTATATTTGCCCCCTTTCCACCCTCAACCACTCCCCACTTGAAGAGAGAGGTAAAAGATCTGAAGCAATCCATGGAAGGTAATGTTATGATTTGTGTAGAAAGTTCAAATATCTACACAGTACAGTTTATGCCATCAAGAATTCTGGTTAAGAGATAGTTTTTTTTTTTTTAACTCTCTTTATTTCATAGTTCACTCCAGAGTTTCTTCAGAAGCCACTTTTGAGAAGGGCATCAAGTTTGCAGCTGTCCCCGAGGATCCCAGTGTGAAAGCTTTATTGTTTCATTGATGCCAGAGGAAAGGGAGCCTGCAGTGTCTAATGATTCACCTCTATATCTTTATCAAAAAGGCTAACTATTTTTCTAAATCTAGGAGGGAAAAGTCTCTCTGGAGAAATTATTTTTTCCCTGATATTTAGTTTACATTGCACCCAATCTTCAATAAAAAGAGCACTGTTTACCCAGGATCCATTAATATACTAATGCAGATATCTAATTATATTTAAATTTTACTTTCAAATACTTGCTGTAACTATATTTCATCTTTTGAACTGTTATAGGTAGAACTGGATTTTTATGCAGCTTTTTCTTCAAAACATTTATTGTGCACTTCTCTATGTTCTGGGCATTCTTTAGGCAGCAGAGTTAGTCACAAGGATGACCCCCAAAATTCACATACTCTAGTTGATTACCAAACACTAATTAGTTAATAGGTCTTAGGCTAAGTTTTATATATTTTGCAATTATTAGCTTCATGTTCTCTATTGAATATAAATATTTACAAATATTAACTTATTTATTATTCACAACAACTGTGTGAAGAAGAGATTATAATAGATTTAAAAATGGATATATGAGAAATTAACTGTATTACACAAATCATAAAAATAGTAAGTAGCAGAACTTGAATTCTAAATGTTATATTGAGGAGGCAGAAGGAAGCTAGACAATCAGGGACAGGACCACAGGGGTGGGGAGGGGATGGAGGAAGTAGAACCAGGGAACCCAGCTGGATGGGAAAGAAGGAAATGTCAGGGAGACATGAGCTTTAAATTGTATAGATGTTGCTAAGATAGGCAGCTTGCTGATAATTATTCACAAGGCAGTGAGGCATATAACCAATCCCAAAGGTGTTACAGAGGCATAATTCTTTGAAAGGACCGATCAGGATCTAGTAAGGCATTTATGTACTCCTAGATAAGCAAGTACATGCTTTCTCTCTTCTCTTCTCTTCTCTCTCTTGCTCTTCTCTCTCTCTTCTCTCTCGCTCTCTCTCTCTCTCTTGCTCTCTCGCTCTCTCTCTCTCTCTTGCTCTCTCGCTCTCTCTCTCTCTCTTGCTCTCTCGCTCTCTCTCTCTCTCTTGCTCTCTCGCTCTCTCTCTCTCTCTTGCTCTCTCGCTCTCTCTCTCTCTCTTTCTCTCCTCTCTCTCTCTTTCTCTCTCTCCTCTTGCTCTCTCCCTCTCTCTGATGTACCTCGCTTCTATAGCAGGGTATGTACTCCCCTGCACCCACATGGCTTATGGCCATGTAGGCTTCCAAATATGGACTAATAGACTTTAATTAAGTTGGATGCTGAACTACACCTGACTGCAACATAGTATGAAAGCTCTGGGCACTGGCCTGCTTTAGGCTCTCCTTTAACCCCGGCTGTACCTTTTCCAGGACTGGCTTTTCTCAATAAACTTTGCTTCTGCTATTTCTTTTATTTTTGTCTGCAAATCCATTTTTTGGTTTTGCCAGACAACAAATTCAGACTCAAACACCACATTTTGGTGTCAGTATGAATAATATGAGCAGTGAACTGTGACAGATGAGGGGAAGGAAGATAAGGACATCTGATTTCCCAGGAAGGACACTGAAGGTTTCAATATAGCAATATCTTTGGGTCTTGAAAAACATTTGGGAGATTTGAATCAAACAGATCTGAATCCAATAAACCCTGACTTGACCATTTATATATCTTTGTAGCTAACGACAATTTACATTCTAAGTTTTTGTTTCCTATAACACTGACATAATGTTACCTATTTTGTAGGGTTTTTGTGAAAATCACAATCTTTAGCATGATTATAAAATATTAAGCATGGCTCTAGGCCTAATACCTTTAAAAATAATTACTCTGGAAAAAACTAGATAACAGAAAGAGGTGAAATGGAAAATGATTCAGAAAGATATTATTACCTGCAGGGAGTGGGTTGACATGAGTGGAGAGAGGAAAAGAATAGGGGTGGGTGGTAGGGATGAGGAAGCAATGAAATTTCATTGAATATATCCTTTGTATATTTCTAACTATTAACACATAATTAAAACCTACCAGGATGTGGTGAGAAACCAAAACAGAATGCAAGAGTAAATAATTAACCTAATTGTACTACAAGTCAATAACATAACCATATCAACAGTGTAGTGATTGTGGAGGATGAGTGGGGGAGTATAGGTGGGAGAGGGCATAGAAGGGGGTAAATGGTGATGGAAAGAATAAACTAAAAATTGTAAAGAGATCTAAATAAATACATAAATAAAAAAAAACACAAATGGGAAAAGAACATTTGATCTGCTACCTTTAAAAAGGATCCTATAGATAGATAAATAGATGATAGAAAAATAGATAGATAGATAGATAGATAGATAGATAGATAGATGATAGATTATTTAATCTATATCATGATTATTTAAATAGA
>NW_006300376.1:5059926-5082811 GCF_000327345.1 Myotis davidii | reverse complement strand
TTTTTTTTTTTTTTTTTTTTTTTATTTGCTCCATCTCTGTGGCCATGGTGACTGGAAGAAGGTATCTGGGATTTATTCACCTTCTATAATTGAAACTTTGTTGCCTTGAAAGGAGGCAGCAGCCGCTGGGAAGCTTGGCTTCTACCATTGCAGGGGCAAGCAATCCTCCTACTCGCTCCGTCTCCGTGGCCACGGCCTGCTGAAAGTAGTTATCTGGGATTTATTTACCTTCTATAATTGAAACTTTGTTGCTTTGAGTGTAGTTCAGAGCAGGTTGTGACAGGCTGGCTTCCTCCATCACTGGAGCAAGCAAGCCTCCTACTCATTCCAGCTCTGTGGCTGCCGGCCGCCATTTTGGTTGGGTTAATTTGCACTTAGTCACTCTGATTGGCTGGTGGGCGTGGCTTAAGGTGTAGCAAAAGTATGGTCAATTTGCATGTTTGTCTATTATTAGGTAAGATACCCTGGGAGTTAATAAGCATTTCTGAAATTAGTTAATTTATATACTAGCATTAAACAAATATATAGGTATAAATAATGATAATAAGAGTTGATTATGTAACTGTCTGAGAAGTTGTAAATAAGGAATTGTTAGTATGAACTCATGATGACAGTTTAGATAGAAGATAGATGGCTAATTGATATATTAAATGTAGATACAGATATTTAGATATGTGTGTAGACACAGATATTTAGATATGAATTACATACATACATTTATTTCCTAGCTCTGTCTGCTGAGAAGACCTGGTATTAATAATATCCTGGTAGCAAAGAGCACAACGAATGTTGAAATATTTTGTTTCTAAACCCCAATCTCCAATTAAAAAACCAACCAACCAACAAACAAACAAAAAAAAACCCCTCAGCGTTACATGTTTAAATAAATGTACAGGGCTGGGGCAAAGAAAATGCAAGATGGGTATAAAACATATTGGGGTGCCAGAGGCAAGAAAGTTATCATAAAAGGATGGAGGAATGACAATAGGATACTGAAGTCAACTTAAGGTAAACCTTAATGGCCAAACAATTTGAATAATAAAATGATAGTTTTGGATTATAATCTATAGAAATAAAAATCCATGTGGGTCATACCAACACAAATGTAAAATAAATAAGTAAATAAATAAGCAAACAAGTAAGTAAATAATAATGAAAACTGGAAGCTCTTCCTCAGAGAAGAATTACAACTGAAAATTCTAAATTAAAGATGAAAGCAACTTTAGGCAAACACCATAGTAAACATTGTTGTGGACAAGTTCCATCAAAAGTTGTTGAAATTACTGGGTGAAGTTTTCCAGGAAATAGGACATTTGCTTAACTTCAAAATATCTATCCTAATATATGTGTTAATTACAAAGGGAAAAAAGAGTAACCTTAAAATTGATAAACCTGGCAGATAACAAGTTAAGCAACTGATCATGGCTAACATCACACCTCTCAAAATATTTTGACATCAATCAGATCTAAATCAAATAAAAAACCTGACATGATGTTGACATCATGAAGTTTCTAATATAATACCAGAAAATAAAAAAACCAAAATATCATTTTTATAGTATTTTTCCCAAAAAGCACAGCCTTATTTTTAAAAATGAGAAAATATTTATCAAATAGATTTTCTAACCCTTGTTCCTCTTCCTGTAATTCTGGCAGCCCTATATATTTGTATATTGCTTCATTTCATGTTGTCCCAAAGCTCCCTTAGGCTTTCCTCCTGTCTTAATTTTTTTTCTCCAATGGCAGTTCAGTTTAGGTGTGTTTTGCTTCTCTGTCTTCTAATTTGCTAATTTGGACCTCTGCTTCTCCTAGTCTACTATTGAAACTTTCCATGGTGTTTTTTTTATTTCAGCTATATCATTCTTTATTTCTTCTTGATTCTTACATAAGATGTTGATTTTTTTCATCTACCTGGTTTATGAATGGTATGACCCTTATTCTGAATTCTTTTTCTTACATATCGCATGCCTCCATCTCACTTAGCTGCTTTTCTGGCAATTCCTCTTTTTCTTTCCTTTGGGGAAACGTATTAATCAAAATAAATGTTAGGAGAGAATTTTCCATGTAACTGTCAGTATGTTTCAAAAGTGTTAAGGCCATGAAGCAGAAGACCTGGCAAATATATAGTTTTAAAAAAGAAGATAAAACTAAGGAGAAATAACTAAATGCAAGGCGGGATCCTGTAACAGAAAACTGACATTAGTGGAAATCCTAGTAAAATCTGAATGAGGTTGGTTGCTAGTAGTATTGTGCCAAAGATAATTTCTTGGTATTGATGACTATATATGGTTTGGTGAGGGGAATATGGGATATCTCTATTTTTTGCAACATTTCTATAAGTCTTAAAATATATAACAATAGCAAATTAGAAAATATCCACCTAGGGAGATTATATCATGAGTATTTCTTTAGGTTTCTCTGTTTTATATGTCAAAGTGTAACAGTTTAAGATTGGAGGAAAGCCAAGAAGTTCCTAATCATGAGGACTTCTAAAGGTGATGCCAAGCCATATAAAGCAGATTTTAAGTAGGAAAATGACAGTTACTTTTTACATTTTGAAAGAGCATTACCACAAAATGCTAGTAGGAGCCTGGCAGATTCCAAGAGTTGAGGAGATGGAGCTAAAGTTCCAGGAGCGTTAAGCAACTAGAGGTTGCAGCCCAGAGTACCAAAAAAGAAAAAGGCACACACCGAGAAAACCCCTGAGAGCTATAGAAGGTTCCCCCAAGTAGCAGAAGACTTATCAGTATATACAAGTGAGAAAATTACCTGAGGCTCGGTGAAGAACTATCTAAAAGGGTTAAAGAGAAAAGTACCTGGTGGTCACTAGCACTTACTGTCCCCACCAGTAAGACTAAAAATAAATAAATTAAATAATCATAATTTATGAGGCAATAGGTTGAAAACTCAGTAAGGCTATATTTCATCAATAGGAAATCATTTGCTGCCTAGACACTCACTGCCTTGCAGCTGGCTATTCAACCATAAAGTCAAGGCCTGAAAGAAACAAGCTATGTCTTAGGAACATAACTGAATCCCAGAACAAAGATCCAGAACGTTTATAGGAATATGAAAATATCCAACATACAATGATGAAAAATTTACAATGTCTGGCATAAAACCAAAGATGACCAGGCATGCAAAGTAAAAGGGGAAATAATGTCCATAATAAGTAAGAAAATCAATCAAATGAAAGTACCCCAGAAATGATACAATGTTTAGAGATAGAAAGCACTTTATATATCAATTTAGTTCATATGTTCTATAAATAGAGAATTTAGAAATATAAAAATAAAAACAAATTATACCTCAAAAATAAATACAAATTATAAAAGTAATAAATAAAAGTAAGTGGAGATATACTGAGTTAATGTATAGGAAGACTCAATATACTTAAAATGTCAATTCTTCCCATATTGATTTGTACATTGAATACAATCCAAATCAGGCTCCTAGCATAATTATTTTTTTGAAAAAATTGACAAGCTGATCCCAAAATTCATATGAAAATGCAAAAAGGCTGAGACTATTCAAAACAGTCTTGAAAGTAAGAACAAAATTGCAGGATTAATGTTTTCAAAACATATTGTAAATGTACAGTAATCAAGACTATGTGATATAAAGATGCACAAAAAATGAAACAGAATATAGAGTCAAGAAATAAACTGACACATATAAGGACAATTTTTAATAAAGGATCAAAAGCATGACATTAGAGAAACAATAATTTTTGTTTCAATAAAATTTTCTAAAACAATTGGATATCTATAAGCAAAAAAAAGACTACCTTGATACATACCTTGGGCTATAAACAAATTTAACTCAAAAGAAACATAATACTATGTAAAACACCATGGGGGAGAAAAAGAATTAAAATATTTGTTACCTGGTCTTAGCAAAAAATTCTTAGATATACCACCAAAGTATGAATCATGAAAAAGAAATTGATAAATTAGACATCTTCAAACTTAAAAAAAAATTCTGCTCTTAAAAATATCACAGTTATGAGAAACAAAAGACAAGTGGCAGAATACAATATTTGCAAATCAGGTATCAGATAAAGAAACTGAATCCAGCCCTAGCTGGTTTGGCTCAGTGGATAGAGCATTGGCCTACTGACTGAAGGGTCCTGGGTTTGATTCCGGTCAAGGGCACATGCCTGGGTTGTGGGCTCGATCCCCAGTAGGGTTGTGCAGGAGGCAGCTGATCAATGATTCTCTCTCATCACTGATGTTTCTATCTCTCTCTCCCTCTCCCTTCATCTCTGAAATCAATAAAAATATATTTAAAAAAAGGAAATTGAATCCAGAATACCTAAGGAACTCTAAAATAGATAATAAGAAATTAAATAACTAATATAAAAAATAGGAGTAAAATTTGGACATACACTTTACCAGAGAAGATGACAAATAAGCACATGGAAATATGTTTGACATTATAAATCTGTATGGAATGCAAATTAAAAACACGTATTCAAATGACTTTTGGTGAGGATATGGAAGAATTAAACTCTATTGGCTGCAATGTACAACCACTTCAGAAAATAGATCGACAGTTTCTTAGATATTTACCCAACACAAATGAAAGAATTTGTCCATGCAAAGACTTCTGCGTGAATATTCACAAAATATTTATATTTAATAGACAATATTAGAAATGACCCAATGTCATTGCGAATCAACAGATGAATGAGTAAACCTATGGTGCTATATCTATACAATGGGCTACTACTCAACAATAAAAAAATTAACTATTGGGATAGTCAACCAAATAAATAGATAACAAAATATGCAAAATGAGAAAAACCAGCTAAAAGAGTACATAAATTGTATGTATGTACAATTTAAAAATAAAAATAAAATCTCTTGGGGAATAAAAAATTAGGCTCCTAATAAATAAATAAATAAATAATAAAATATATGCAACAACAAAAAAAGAACAGAAAAGAAAGTGTATGGTAAATGGTATTCTGGCTAAAAAGATTTAATAGGGGAATAACAAGCATTATTTGTGTTCATATTTTATTGCCAAGGCAAGTTATATGACCACATCTAATGCTGAAAGGCAAAAGAGTGTAAGTATGTGCCCAGAAATTGAGGACAAACAAACCATCAAAACTCAGAGGGAAGGTAGGGGAGGGTGGGGTAAGAGGGAGAGATCAACCAAAGGACTTGTATGCATACATATAAGCCTAATCAATGGACACGGACAACAGGGGGGTGAGGGCATGAATGGGGTAGAAATGGGGGGATAAGGGCACATATGTAATAACTTAATCAATAAAAAATTTAAAGACAACAGGGGGGTGAGGGCATGAATGGGGTAGAAATGGGGGGATAAGGGCACATATGTAATAACTTAATCAATAAAAAAATTTAAAAAGTAATATAATAAAAACTAAAAAAAAAACACTCTTCAATTACAGCGCTCAAAAGAAATTTTATATTTAATATCAAGGAAAATTGGACATTTAATTGAAGTGATGTAAACAGGATAGGAGGTAGATATTCTTGTGGTGTGGAAAAAAGGATGATACACTACTGCATATTGTTCCTTCGGAACCTATTACCAATGTTAATTCCTTTAAATGTATCTGATTTTTTCAACTTCATCTCTAATTCTAATATGGAATGTATTGTTAAAATAAGACTTGTATGTGTTTTCTTGTTTTAGCGGTGGGCACACATGAACTTAGAATTAGTTCATGTCACAACACTTACAACTTGGTGACAGCAGGGAAATTGAACAGGGAAGCCCATGTTGATGAACCTGGTTTTAACTATCTATTTAGAAGTTGTTATTGAGATAATAATTGTACTTCTATGCAAACTAAGTTCAGAGCTTCATTAGAAGTATCTTATAGTCAGAGATGACTAAAGTTAGAGTCATTCCAGGAGCTGCCGTAGCCCACACTTAAACAAGTTCTGTCATGTCATTGTCATTATGCTGAAATCTACATGTGTATATTTTCTGATTTTAGGCAGAAGTGAATATTATAGTCAGAAAGAAGACAATTTTAGTGCTTTATTATTGCACTAGGGGCCCAGTGCACGAATTTGTGCACCTTGAAAGGAACTGTGGGCCGTGAGGCTGTGGTGGGCGCAGGGGCAGGTCTTGGCCCATCCTCCATGCCCCTGCCCAGACCTTTCCTCTGCAGCCCCACTCTTGCTGCTGCAGCTCCTATGCGCTGATGGCACAAGCCCCACTTGCACCCACTGACAGCGCAGAGCAATTGGGAACAGCGCCAGGAGCAGGTTCCAGGAGTGCGGCTCCAGCACCGGCTGCAGATGTGAGGGGGGCTGGCACCGGCAACAGGTGTAAGAGGCAGCTGTTGGCCCTGATCACCCTTCAGGAGCAGGGGAAGGTGGAGAAGCCTTGAGGGATGATTGGGGCCGGCAGCCTCCACTCACACCCGCTGATGGTGCCAAGCAATCTTGGCCGGTGCCTGGCACTGGCAGCGGGTATGAGTGGGGGCTCAAGTGCTGGCAGTGGGTCTGAGCAGGGCCGGTACTGGCAGCAGGTATGGGTGCCAGGCAGGATCACAGTGCGTGGGAGCAAAATATTTTTAGTAACCACCAGAGGCTCGCCCAATGACAGCAACAGGTTCTCCACCTTGGTCTGGCACCCCACTCACCTGCTCCACCATCCCGCTGCTGCCAACACCCACCATGTCCCACTTGTGCTCCCTGATGGTCAGTGCACATCATAGTGACCAGTTGTTCGATTGTTTGGTTGTTCCACCATTTGGACAATTTGCATATTAGCCTTTTATTATATAGGATAATGTCATGGATATATTTAATATTGCTTATAGCTCCAGTACACCTGTTACTGTACCTCACCATTAATGATAGCTCAGTAGTTACGTGTTACCAGCCAATATAATTCAATGTTTTCTTATTCTACTCATTCTAAGAGTCAGCAATAAAAGCCAGACTCAGACTCGTTCTGAATTACTTGTTTCCAGAGATGCACATCACTAACAAATTTCATTTTAAGAAGCTATAATGAGTATTGCACTGAATTTCATCTGTGTGTTTTCATTATTTAGTATTATGATATGGCCTGTGGGGTCTTGAATACTGTCCAGTTCCCAAACAGAGGAGATTAAGGTTTCCAAAATTGCATGGTGAGATACTGTCCAGTTTCATCATGCATACATTACCATTAGAATTCTATAATTAAATTATTAGTTATTGGAGCTGGAAAGGACCTTGAAAGTTAAAGAATAACATTTGAGAGTATACAGAGATTAGGCACCGTGGTTATGTGTTTTTGCAATCCAATTGCATAGGTCCCCATTTTATACATGAAAGAACTGAATTTAGTTAGCAGCAAAGCTAGGATTAGAATTCAGGTTTTCACCTTTCTTGGTTTTGTATATCCCATTAATTTTAGAGAGATATGCTATTATAGACTAAACACAATCATACCCTTAAATCCTCCTGATAAATATAAGAAACCAAGACAGAGAAATGGTAACATTATAAAGCTTACACAGATTGCTAATAAAAAAACAAGGGGATCTGTTGTATTCCAGGTAAATATGTTTTGGAATCAAATCAATATCTCAGCCAGTATATTCATAGAAAAGTTATTTCTCAATAAATTCACTATTTTATCCATCACCTAACATTGTTTGAACATCTACCACCTGTGGGGTTCTTATTTTTATTGAAATATGTTTGACCCATATTATAGTGTATATTTAAGATGACCAATATGTTAATTTGATACATTTATGTTGTCATATGATCATTACTGTAGTGATATCAGCACATCTATCATGTTACATGACTTGTAGTTGTTTTTGGTGGTTGAAATAATTATGATCTAGTTTCTTAACAAGTTTGATGACTATAATAGAATACATATTTTTTTTAAAATCCTCACCTAAGGATTCATCTGTTGATTTAAGAGAGATTGAGATAGAACAAGAGAGAGAGAACAGATGGGGAGGTGGTACTGGGAGCCCAGGAAGGGCAGCCTTCTATTTTTACCCTAATAAACCAGAGAACTTGTTTTTCTTGCATACTATTTTAATCAGACCATGTAAAGGCATTTCTTACCCTTCTTAGACAAATTTTGAATGAATAAAGTCATGGTAAATAACAAAGTATTTTTGTAGATCTATAAATATTTATAAAGTAGAATACTAATTGTGATGATTAAAGCAAGCAAACCAGAACACAATAATCCAAATGAGTTTTGTCCACTTTCAGTACTGCTTTTTTCTATTTGTGAGACCCTGAGAAATAATTTAGCCTCTCACTCGGTCAATGTCTTTATCTACAAAGTAATAAATAAAATAGTGCCTATCATTGAAGGTTGTTGTGAGGATTAAGTATGATAATGAATGTGAAACACATGTGATGTCAGCACTTAACACAATCAATGTTTGCTATTATTATTGAGTAAAGTTACTTTTTGGGGGAATCTATGTCAGTTTCATTAACAATGTCTGCCTTTCATCATGAAATTCTACACACTATATTGAAATTCTCTGTTTACTTAAGACACTCTTTAAGGTAGTAAAATATCTTTCATATTCAAAATTAAGCCATGGTATATAATATCATTCAGAATTATATGATCATACATGTATTAAAATATCAGGAACAGAAGAAGCTTTTTCTATTTTAGTCCAGGCTACTGTTCTGAGTAGAGACTCTCACTGAAACTAGCCAATATAAGCTCAAAAATTCTGTCTGATCTCTTACTTTAGTCCATTTCTGAACTGTGAACAGCAGTACAAAATAAAATGTAAAGTTAAAAAATTAGAAATATTTTATATAAATATAATGTCAGGTTCTAAGCTATCTATATTTTTCCCGAGAGACTGAAATAAAAATATTTAATCATATGTCAGATAATATGTCAGGCTTTCTGATTTAAAAACCAATACATACTACATAAATAATTGTGTCAGATTTTGCAGTATGAAGCCCACTATAACGTACTCCTGAAGAATGCTAAGGATATTCTCCAGCTAAAGAGAACCAATGGTATACATGCCCTGAATCAAATTCCCCACATCTCCATCCACAGTGTCATCTCATTCTTTGATTCTTGGTGATTACAGGTTAGTAGAATACAGACATAGTTAATCTTTCTTCAAAATGACTTTGTGGCTCTTATTGTATTGATACACTGCAGGTGGTAATTTAAAATGAGATAATGTAAGTCATTAAGCAAATTAATAATTGCACAGAGGATCTTCCAAATTTACACTGAAATAAGAAATCCTAGAACTTGCTTGCATATCATTTACACAATTCCTACCAGAGAGATTAAATCCCTTCCTATAGTCAAACTACTTCCCAAGAATGATTACAGAACTGAAATTGTCACCAAATTCTGCTTTCTCCGCAATTCAAAATAAAGGTTCACAAAGCACTTGGTACCTCTCAACCTTTCATTTAGTATGAGATTTAAAATGTCATTGATGTCACATTATTAGGGTATAACGTTTGATGCCATGTTGCACTAAACTCCATTTAAAAGACTATAAAAATATGCAGGGGGTCTCCTTTTGACTTTTACTACCTTGGATACAGTCATCTTGAGTGGTCTTCTAAGCAGAAGAAATCAGTGATAGAGGTAAGCTACAGGAGCTAGAAAATCAGGCAGAGGCCTTTGCATTCTGATTCTCTGGATCAGAAAACAGACAAGGTAGTAGTAATACGTTGAGCATATGGCAAAGCTCCAAGTGAGAAATGATGAGGGTCTGGACAGAAGCTGGAGAAAAGGGCAGAGATAAGAGAAGTAGCTATAAAGTGACTCGCACCAGGAAGACCTATTTGTGTTTGGGAATGAAAAGAAGAAACTGAGGACAGCTATAAGCCTTTTGTTTCTAGACTGGGTAGATCAGTGATGGCGAACCTTTTGAGCTCGGCGTGCCAGCATTTTGGAAAACACTGACTTAACTCTGGTGCCGTGTCACCTATAGAACTTTTTTTACTATGGTGGCAAAGTAAACATAGTAAAACAAAGATTTATATTTTTAATATTTATTTTATATATTTAAATTCCATTTAACAAAGAAAAATCAACCAAAAAATGAGTTCGTGTATCACCTCTGACACGCGTGTCATAAGTTTGCCATCACTGGGGTAGGTGGATATGCTTTTTGAGTTCGCGTATCACCTCTGACACGCGTGTCCTAAGTTTGCCATCACTGGGGTAGATGGACATGCTTTTCATCCTGGCATGCTGGTGGGCTAGTTTTTTCTGTGTGTATGTGTGTGTGTGTGTGTATGTGTGTGTGTGTGTGTGTGTGTGTTTAAAGCCTAGAATTACTGCATGAATTCAAGAAGGTCTGGGACAGTTGCCCAGAGCCAGCTCCACAGATACCTTGTGAACAAATGTGGTTTCTTTCAACCTCAGTTCACTTTGGGTTTTTTTTTCCCCACTGGCCCTGAGCATATAAATTGAAACAAACTTTTCTCTAATCACAATGGTGAGATCAGAAATTTTATTTACAAGTTTGGCTCAAGGGCTCTCAAATCCAGAAGAAAGTTTAATCCTACCTAATTTACTGATATACTTCATTTAAGTTCTGACACACAGGCCTCTATTTTATTGTGAAATAAAAACAAAACAAACACACAAAACATGTCATTGTTTGAGAGTCTATGAACAAGAAATGACTCAGGACAGAGTTTCCAAACTATCTATGGTGAATAATCTGTTATTTTGAATAAACACATATAATGTGGTTATTAAAAAATAAATTATTTTATTATTAAAAAATAAATATCAATTTTACTCTGCCAAATTGCTCTAAATGTTTCTAAATACTTTTGATTGCTGCCTTTATCTTATGGTGCATGGTGGCAAAGAGTTCACAGACTTCTGGTCTTCCAAACACAGTTCAGATAACATTGGATTTCAGGACCTGAACTGAAAATGCAGCATTTAGGTAAGCTCCACTGATAGAGATATGACTGGGAAAAGTACATAAAATATGCATTAGCCCTGAATCATAGCTGAGATAAGGAAATGAATCTCTAATGTCATAATTAAAAATAAATTTTCAGACCTCACAATTTAAGGGAAAAAGTGGAAACAACTAGAATTAAAAGTTTAATTTTGACTATGTAGAAAGTTATGTTAGAGAATAGGAGTAGGAGAGATTGAAAGACAGGAGTGGGATTTCTGAGTCTAAGATTAGAAATTTGAATTTCCTGTCATGCTTTTAAATCTTCATTACAGAAAATGTTTAGAATGATGCTATTTGGAGTCTCCTAAAATACCAGATTGTGTTCTTACATAAATGATCACCTGCTCTTCTTTCCAACTTATAATTTCACCATTGCTGCTAGAAAGTTGTCCAACAGCAAATACCTTCTCAGTCCTTCACTCAGAGTAGACCCTTTCTCACAAGCAAATATTGACCAAGTAATCACACATAGTGTACTAGAATATTTTTATTTCTAGATAGCACTTCATGGAGGAATGATGACCTGATGTAAGATTATTGATAGACACTCATTAATCCAGTATTAAAAATGTTAGAGCTAAATTTTTGACATCTCTTCTCTCATTTTGGGGAAACTGTCTTTAGTATTTGTTAAAAATGACAAGTAAAATTTAATATTGAATTGCAAAGAATTTGAATTCTTGACAGATTTAACGATTTTGACAGCACCTAATTCAAGTGGAGTTTCATAAATCTTGAGAGACCACAAAGTAAAGAAACTTACATTATCCCCTTGATAGAAGAAGATCTGAAAATAGAATAAGTGACATTTATCTGACTTGCCAACCTTTGAAGTCTAACCATGATCACTGAAAGGCCTCTCACAGAAGTTTCTCTTCTCAAACCATTATTATACCTAGGGATCCCTGCGAAAAAGCATCATCTTTCAAGAGTGACAGCTCAAGGGGTAGTATGTATAATGAAGATATTTTTAACTAGCAATTGCAAGAGTTTAATGGAAAACTCTATGGAGAAACTGAATATTTTAGCTTAGTGTTAAAAACTGACAATAAATTTAATCCTAAATTTTGGTGTAGGCTTATTCTATGTAACCATGTATAGATAATCATATATGCCCACAGTGAAGGGAATGCATATATAAGAAGATATGGGGCCGAAACCGGTTTGGCTCAGTGGATAGAGCGTCGGCCTGCGGACTGAAAGGTCCCAGGTTCGATTCCGGTCAAGGGCATATACCTGGGTTGCGGGCACATCCCCAGTGGGAGATGTGCAGGAGGCAGCTGATCGATGTCTCTCTCTCATCGATGTTTCTAACTCTCTATCTCTCTCCCTTCCTCTCTGTAAAAAATCAATAAAATATATTAAAAAAAGAAGATATGGGATTTTCTAGATTTAGATATAAAAATAGAGTACTAATATTGTCTTTTACTTGAAGATGGCAATTATTCTAGAAATTATCTAAATCAGTCTAAAATTAGTAATAGCACTAATAGCTAGAGTAATAATTTAAAAAAATCTTCCTGGCATATTTAAATAGTAAAAGGCACTGTGTTGAAAGCTCTACATGCATTATTAGGTAGTTACTATTGCTATCCTTTATCTTAAAAAATTAAAATATAAGTGACCTATAGCATTGTGTAAGTGTAAGGTGTACAACAGGCTGATTTGATACACTTATACTGTACATTGCAATGTGATTACCACCTTACATTAGCTAACATCTCCATCACTTCACATAATTACTATTTCTTTTTTGTAATGAAAACATTTAATTTCTTAGCAACTTCAAAGCATATAATACAGTACTGTTAACTATAAGCACAGTGCTATACATTACCTCCCCCAAAGTTATTCATTTTCTAACAGGAAGTTTGTATTCTTTGACCAAAATCTAAAATCTCCCATCCCCCCTCATTACCCCAGACTTTGGTAACCACCAATCTACTTTGTGTTTCTATAAGTTTGGCTCATTTACATACCACTTACAAATTATTTCATTGCAATATTTATATTTCTCTGTTTGACTTATCTTATTTAGCACAATGACCTCAAGGCCCATCCAATAGCAAGGTTTACTTTTTAAAAACTACATAATATTCCACTGTGTATATAGATATATCCTTTATTTATCCATTCAATCACTGATAGATACTTAGGTGGTTTTTCATATCTTGCCTATTGTGAGTAATGCTGCAATAAACATGTAAGTACATATATCTCTTCAATATTCTATTTTCAGTTCCTATGGATATATACACAAAAGTGGGACTGCAGGATGATATTGTAATTCTTTTTTGTAATGTATCTTTATTGTTGAAAGTATTACAGATGTCCCCTTTTACTGCCATTGACCCCCTCTACCTTACTCCCACCCCAAAGGCTTATCTTTGCCTTAAGCAAGCCCTGTCCTTATTTCCTGTGCATCTATCTCTATATATAAAAAGCTAAGCGACCAGCCGGTAGCTATAACGTGCACTGACCACCAGGGAGCTCAATGCAGTAGCTGCCGAGTGACAGCAACTTTGCAGAGTAACCTCTCAAACTCTGTGCCCCCTTGGAGGATGTCAGACTGCCAGTTTTGGTCGGATCTCACAGGCCAGGTCGAGGGACCCCACCTGCTGGAGGGACTCTGCTCACTCCGCAGATAGCAGACGCCCTTCGAGCCCCGGCGCCACCCCAGGTGCAGCCGGCCAGGGAGGGACTGTGGCAGGTTGGCTCCAGGGCATGTCCGGCCATATTGCCCAGTCCCGCCCCATGGGCCACCTTCTGATTAATTTCCTTTCAATGTTCACGAATCCATGCACCAGGCCTTTAGTGTTAATATAACTTTGAAATGACTTTCAGCATGTTTTCATAAGTCTCTTGGCCTTCTGTATGTCTTTTTTCAAAAATTATCTATTTAGGAACATTGCCCTTTTTTGTTATTGGGTTGTTTATCTTCCTTTTGTTAAGTTGTATGAGTTCCATGTAAATGTTGGAGAATAAACCATTAGCAGTGATAACATTGGCACTCTATTCTATTCCATTGATCTATATGTCTGTTCTTGTGCCAGTATCAGGCAGTTTTGAGAACAGTGGCTTTGTAATATACCTTGATATCTGGTATTGAGATCCCACCTACTTTGTTCTTCTTTCTCAGGATTGCTGCAGCTATTTAATGATGTTGATTCTACCAATCCATGAACACGGTATGTTTTTCCGTCCTGTTTATGTCTTCCTCTATTTCTTTTTTTTCAGTGTCCTGTAGTTTTCTGAGTACAGGTCTTTTACCTCCTTAATTAAGTTTATTTCTATGTATCTTAATTTTTTTTTGGTGCAATGGTAAATGGAATTTTTTTTTAGTCTCTCTTTCTGTAATTTCACTATTGGTGTATAAAAATGCCATAGATTTGACCCCTTTCAGACCCTATCTTCTAATACTATGCTTTCAGATCCCTCCTTCTATTTTTTTCCCAAGAAGCTAAATAGAAACTAGAAACACCAATCATTAAGGATATATGCACCCCTATGTTCATAGCGGCACAATTCACCATAGCTAAGATTTGGGTCCCTCCTTCTAAAGTGTGCAAGAAAGTACAAAAGAGTTAAGATTATTGGCTCTGGCTCTGACCTGGGTAGCTCAGTTGGTTACAGGGTTATCCTGATATGTCAAGATTGTGGGCTCGAACTCCAGTCAGGACACATACAAGAAGCAACCAATGTAGTTCTTTCTTTTTTTTCTTTTTTTTTTTTTTTTACTTTTTTCAAGAATCCTCTGTACTGTTTTTCATAGAAACTAAGCTTAAACGTTTTTTTCTTTTTTCTTTTTGGCAGTTAAGAATATGGAGAACGAGGTTGAGTAACCTACAGAATGTCATATTGATGAGCAACAGATCAGAGATTTGGGTGTTGCTTGTTCAGCCTCAAACACCTGAGCAATGATCAGTTATATTACACTATTCTCCCAGTAACACAAGTGATGGACTGGAATAAAGAAAGTAAAGATGTGATTTTGATTCCTGAATCCACTATCTCTAAAAGGTTCTCACTTTTCTTATCTGTTAAAGGCAATGGCTGAAATAGATTTTAAAATCCTATCCAATGTATTCATCTTATATCAAAAACATCTCACCTAATAATAGACAAACATGTAAATTGACCGTCCCTCTGCTATGCTCACCAGCCACTCAGGGGAGTATGCAAATTAACCCAACAAAAATGGTGGTTAATTTGCATAGGTAGGCATGAAGTGGCGGAGCAAAGACTGAAGGCTCCAGTTGGAGCAGTGAAGACAGAAGGTTTTGGTGAGAGCAGTGAAGATGGAAGGCTCCGGCCGGAGCGAAGGCCTGGGTCCCGGGTGCTGGAGGAAAACTGGTGCCAGCAGCCAGGCAAAGGGAAAACCTATTGCACGAATCTCTTCGTGCAATGGGCCTCTAGTATACTAAATAACTATCTACGATTATTTAACCTATTGCATCCTTACCATCATGCAGCCACTGGGTGAAACTTAATAAAATGAATGGATGCAGACTGTTTAATGCAGTCTAGCACACCATTAACAGCTACCACTAGAACGTGATCAGAATGGATTCCCAGTGAAAAGATGCTTTAGTAGCAATTTCATAAACAAATGCCAAATTGCTGAATATATATTATACATTCTAAAGAATGTGTATTACCTGATGTGAGTCTCAGAATTATCTAAGCTGTTTCTTCAGACTTTAGAGAATAACAACAATTTTATGTCTTTCTGAATAATTGGTTCCTAAGTGCTTTGTAGCAGCAATGACACCAGTCTGGAAGTAAGAAGGTCTGAGTCTTTAGTTCAAAAATAAAAGACCACAAGGATACACAGTGCCCATTCTGCCAAACAGAAATCATACAATTTCAAACCAAAGCATGTATTTCTCAGTATACAAACTGATTTGACTCCTTAGTCAGGACAGCAAGTCCAGTTAGCCATAAAGAGTGCTGCCTTATAACAATTCCATCACAACAATTTATCTGGATGTCTTCATCCAGAGACTGGCTGGAGAGTGGCTGAGTAATGAAGGATATCTGGCAATTGGATTTAGGAAAAAGTTTCTAGAGGAATGTTATGTTTCCCATTTTGACAAGAGTTCTTTGAAACACATTACTATTAGCAAGCTGCTTCTGATTGCTGAAATAGTAGATTACAAGGAAAATATCATTTACATATTGCTGACAAATGGATAGATCCTAAACTGCATATTAAAAATAAAATTAAAAACATCAGAAATAAGACTGTAACTATATCAAGTGAATTTATTTTTTATAATTAAAGAGAGTTCATCTGCTTCCATGTTTAGTCCTTTTAATATATACCAGTTGGCCTTGTTATTTTAAGCCCATTCCAATCACTACTGCACACTGAAATATAACCTGGGGAAAATTTACTTCCTTTAACAATAAAAAGTTTTCCTTCCTTTGAAGTATAATGTCTGCAAAATGGTGAACAACATTTTCCAAATAAAGGAAATCTTTCTTTGTGTGGTTTCTATGTTATCCATGATATGTTCTGTCATATTAAGAAAAAGACTATTCATAATATTAATAAAACATTTTGAAATATTAAAGAATAGAATGAAAAATTAAAATTAGATCTAAAAATATCTTATGTAGCAGGAGAAAGAATCAATATAAATCAATCCACTCTCTCAACTTTATAATAGTTTCCATCTCTCACTCTTTTACTGTCTTATAATGTTAAAAAATAAGCATTGAGATTTAATCATACACTGGATCCTGGATAAAATTCCTCTTAATATGTCCCAATGAAAAAGGATTTTGAATATGGAATAACCAACAGAAAAAGCACATTAGTTTTGGAAATTTCAAAAGAGGAAATAAGATATACATATAAGCTTTTAAATACTAGAAAAAAATAAATAAAATTTTAACTTTAAATTTGGCATTATTTGAGAATCTCCCATTTTAATATCTCATTTCATGTTGACTTTAACATCTTAAGAATACACCTTTTATTTGTCACACACTGACATGTATTCTAATATACCATCTACATATTTATTACACACTTAAGAAATATTGTGATCAATCTCTGAAATTACTACCCGTTGTTTTATTACAGCCAAGACAAAATCAATAGCTGAAAAGTAAAGCCAAAGATGATGAAAAAAAAAAGCGTATAATCCAGGACCTTTCTTATGAAAATTTTTTATAAAAGGGTGCAATTATTTCTGAAAAATAATGAATCCCAGTCTCTTAAGCCACGTGACTTTATAGGCTGATGTAGATGTCTCATTAAATAAAAAATGTTGCCCTTTAACTCATTCCCCTTACCATATACCTCTGATCAGATTGAATTTTCCCTCTAGAATCTTAATGAAGATAATGTATCTCTTTGTTTATTAATTTCTTCCTAACAAACCTTGCGCGTGGGTGAAGAAAACAGAGATCTTTGATATTATGTGATGGATAGGAAACTGGAATTAATTTACAATATTAGTTAAATCTTGTTTCTCTCACCTCACACAACCTAAAATTAATTGATAGCAAATTATAGAAACTATTCATTTCCAAATGGTTTTATTTTAAGACACTATGGAACTGTTAATATATGTATCAAGTATTCTATCTCATGTTATTTTTTTTAATTTACACAAAAACTTGATGATTTTGTTTGACTTTGTTGTTTTTCATAAATATTTATGTGTAATATAATTTCCCATGTAAACAGGATTTTTCCTGCCCAAAGGGAGGAAAAACAATTTGTGTGTTAATTTTATCTCACTGGTTTTGTTCAGCTTCAGTAGTTGTGTATATAAAAGAAGAGATTAGATACAGGGAAATACAAGCAACCGCTGTTGCTAATGTAAAGAATTTTAATTAGCATAATGATAATTTTGCAGCAATTCAGGTATATTCTATACCCTTGCTTTTAGTGGAAACCAGCTGCTAAATGGTTCCTGTCAGTAGTCCTTCCATATTTATTTTGTTTAGATTTTGCTGCCCCCTACAGAATAACCAAAGGCATTCATGAGCTTGGAGTGTATCTTCAACTTCAGGATGAAGCATTTCTTTTCTTCTTGAGATTCTGGTATAAATAAATTGTACATGGTAGAATTATCATTACCATTGTTTGACACATTTTGTAACACTTGTGGCACTTAATCAGAATTTTTCTCTTCTAATTAAAAATAGAAATAAAAAGTATTCCTTTCAATAATTCTTTGTCTTCTCTACATTCAAAAAAAAGGAAAAACTATGAAGAGAAAGGTGAGTGATGCTAAAAATTTCAAATAGTAACTTAAATGTATAATCATAAAACATTTATCTGTTTTTCTATTTGATAAGACATTTTATTGTCCTGAGTATCTAATAGGTACAGTAGGCCATGAGACTGACAGGAAATTGGAAATCCTTAATGAGAAAGATATTAAATTTTACTTCAAAAAATGTAATCTATATTAAGAAAAGTTAAAGGTTCATTACATAGAGGGATATTTCTCTGCAAAAGTCCCCCCTGAGGAGCTTGGGTCTCACCTAGGCCTCAATCCCCAACCCAGAGCACCAGAGCTGGGATGAAGGGACTACATGGCATCTGGTAGTAAAGCCACCAGGACTCTGTCTGCCAAGAAGAGAGAATCTATTAGAAGCCCAGATGCTCTCTTAAAGGGCCAGTGCATAGGATCTTGCTCTCAAACATTCACCTGGGACTCTGGTAGAAGGAAGGCAACTGGGAGCACATGGGAGTCATAAAGAGAATATCTGGGTGGCTTGGCCCCAAGGAGAGATCTGTAGTATTAGCCACCGAGGTCCCTGTGTTGTGTACCTATATGGTACCACCCTCAAGTGCCATCTTCCCCTGGTAGAGCACTTCTATTCTTATAGCACTAGACTGGGGAATACGCTAATCCCACCCTCATGTACTGGGACACCACCCTGCCAAGCATAAGTCTTACAGAAAGGTCTGTTGGCTGCACCCAAGAGGGACCCTTAGTGCACTCTTTTACTGGAGAAGCTCTTGGCGGGCACTCAGTCAGGAATAGGGGGCAAGGGCTGGATGGAGGTGGGCAAAGGGGAGGGAGTATTGGGAGTATCTGTAATAGTGTCCTTCTCTGACCATCACCACACTGCTGTCTGTGTCTGTAGGTTATACAGATATGTATGTTCTTTGGCTAAGCCCTTCACTGTTTTTCTAGTCCCCAATTGCCCTCTCCCTTCTGACAGCCGTCAGTCTGTTCCATGTATCCATGCCTCTGTTTCTATTGTGTTTGTCAGTTTTTTGCATTTAAAAAGCTTTTATGATCAGTTTATCCATTTTTCTAACAAAGCTTATCGATATTCTGAAAAGAATATTTGAAAAGATAAATTAATGTATAGGGAATTAATTTAAAACAGTCAATGAACATGGATTATTTGGATATTCTTTATTTTAAAAAATTAAAGCTTTACAGTTCAGAGGACTATTTCATTTTTTGTTATATATTTGGTATTTAAAAATTCATTTTAAATTTGATTTGTTTACAGTTAGCATACAGAAATGAATTTTTTAATATTGATGGAGAGTGCAAACTTTCTGAAGTCACTTATTAATTATCATAGTTTTTCTTTAAGGAGTTTTTAAAGTTCAGTTGGTATAAAATAATGTATTTTGTGAAGAAAGTGAATTTTGCTTCTTCATTTTAAAACTGCATCTTTTATTTCCTTTACTTGCCTTGGTGATTGCAGACCTCATGTTGTTTCTAATCATAGAACAAAGTGTTTGGTGTTTTACCACTAAATAGGTTTTTAATAGATCAGTTAAAGGGACTACCGTTATTTTCTTATTTTGCTGAGAGTTTCATCATGAATAGGTGTTAGATTATGGGTCAAGTGATTTTTAAAAAATTTAATTTGAATTTATAATAGGTATTCTTTTTAATCTTTATTTTGTTAATGTGGTGATTACTTTCATCGATTTTCAAATATTAAATCAAACTTGCCTTCCAGCAATAAAACTCATTTGGTTGTAATAAAATCTTTTAGTTATTGCTGTATATGATTTTATACTGTTTAATTAGATTTTTTGTGTACTGCATTTATAACAAATTTGTGGTTCTATTTGTCAAATTTTTATATCATGATTACACTGGGAAAAAAACCTTATTAGAGAGTGTCCCCTCTTTTATTCTCTGAAACACTTTTTTATATTATTATCTTTTCTTTAATTTTTGACATAATTTTCACCAAACCATCTGGGACTCAGTTTTAAGTAAAATTATTTAATAATTTATTTGAAATTAGCTATTTGCAATTCTAGTTCTTCTTGCATCCATTTTATTATATCATGGTTTTCAAAAAAAAATTGTTGCATGTCATATAAGTTTCTTTTGAGTTAATAAAGCTAATGTAATCTGCATGTATTTTCCCATACAAACAACTCCTAATTTTTTCAAATATCTAGTATCAGTAATGATTTTATTTCTTTTATTTCTTACAGTGATTATTTAGCTTTATTAATTTTTTTTTATTTTGCTATTTTTTTCTATTACTTTGACTTATGTTCTTGGTCATTATTATTCCTTTATTTAAAGGGCTAATTTGTCCTTTTTTATATTCTTAACAATTCAGATCATTAATTTTCAAATGTTCATATTTTGAATGATAACTTTCTCTCTAAGCATCTCATTAGCAGCATCCCATAAATGTTACCAAGTTTCTAACACTATATTCAGTTTGAAAGATTTTCTTCTCATGTCTGGTAGTTTTTTATAATATGTTCGAAACTGTAGCAGTTTTGCTATTGTTAGAAAGCTTTATTTATTACTTAGTAGAGCAGATGTGTTTTGGTTTAGAACTTCACCTTCGGGTGTGACCCTTAGTCTAGGAAGGCCATTCTAAGGTGTGGCCTTCTGTGGGTGGCCTGTATGCTCAAGATGCTCAGCAATGAGGTCTTGTCAATCATTTGGTCTGGAACTTTGACCTCCAGCTTTGTTCAAATTCTGATGCCTTTTTTCAGTTCTCATCTCTGCAGTAGGCATTTCTGCTGGGCCTTACCATGTCTCACCATATGCTTATGCCAGTGATGGCGAACCTATTGAGCTTGGCGTGTCAGCATTTTGAAAAACCCTAACTTAACTCTGCTAGGACAGTGATCGCGAACCTATTGAGCTCGGCGTGTCAGCATTTTGAAAAACCCTAACTTAACTCTGGTGTCGTGTCACATAGAGGAATGTTTTGATATTTGCAACCATAGTAAAACAAAGACTTACATTTTTGATATTTATTTTATATAATTCAATGCCATTTAACAAAGAAAAATCAACCAAAAAAATGAGTTTGTGTGTCACCTCTGACACGTGTGTCATAGGTTCGCCATCAATGGCTTATGCAATTATCACCCCTTATGTCCAGGTCCCTTTCTCCAGTTTCAGTTACTTGAGGCCAACCAAAACTCAGTCTGAAAATCTTAAATAAAAATTCCAGAAGTAAATAATTCATACATTTTTTAATTACATGCCATTCTTAGTAGAATTATGAAATCTCACCCAGCCCACTCTGTCCTGCCAGAGTTTTGTCCAGTGCATCCACACTGTACGCACTACTTGACCATTTGTCATGTAATAGCAAATTTGAGTTATCAGATCAACTGTCATAGTACTGCAGGGCATATGCTCAAGTAAGCATTATATTACTTAATAATGCCACATACACATAACTTTTATTACAGTATATTGTGATATAGCCATGGGCCACCTAATGACATTTCTGTTGAGGACAAATTGCATATATGACAGTGGTCCCTTAAGATTATAATGGAGCTGAATTGCCTTTAGAAATGGAAGGATATATGGTTCAGGAGGAACTTATTTTTTTCTCAGATGGAAGCAATATATTGGGGGCTTGGCAAAAGATTTCCTCTTATTCACTGTACCTCAAATTTAGAGTAAAAACATTACATCCAAATTCGTCAGCCACTGACCAATTTCAGCACAAAGGAGCCTGTTCCTCAAGTGCTACATTTTCATAGGGTCCTTACAGCCCTCTCCATCTAGCTTGATGGTCTTCAGAGTACATTGCTGTAAATTCTTTGCTGAGGGCTTAAAATTCTGTACAAGGACACAGGAGGAACCTTAACAAGTATTATGTGCCATGGCCAGCATAGTAGGCTTTCTGTCCCTATACTTTGGATGTATTTTCAGGTTGTAATGATGTAAAACATAGGTAAGTTTTATTTTTTTTCCCATTAGTTCAATGCCAGCAAGAGTCCTTTGTACCAGATAAGGTCAATGAACTCAAAATCATATTTGTCAAACACCTCTTTAAAAAAAAAAAAAAAGAATACCTCAGAGTTCATTAATCTGACCACTGCTCCAATATGCAATAGCCAAAGACACATTGCCAATATAATCCTCTACATTTCTTTATTTCTTGATCTTGGTTTCTTATTCCTACTGATCCTGAGGCCACCTTCATTCCCTCTAGTCACTATTCTGGTGATCTATGCATTACCCAGCCAGTTTCTCCTTGATATTTCTAATCAATCCAGCCCACATCCCTGTTCATGGAGCAGCACTGACAGCTTCAGTGTTTTATTTCTAAACCTGTCAGAAGGAAGCAGGGGTTGTAGGACAGTGTTTATAAAGTCTACAGTAGTGCAAATAATGTCCTAGCCTTCACATTCACTCATCACTTACTGACTCACCCAGAGCAACTTGCAGTCCTATAAGTTCCATTAAGTTAATCCACTACACAGGTATACCATTTTTTAATCGTTTATACCATACTAGAGGCCCGGTGCACAAAATTTGTGCATGGGGGGGGGGTGTCCCTCAGCCCAGCCTGCACCCTCTCCAATCTGGGACCCCTCGAGGGTATCAGACAGCCCATTTAAACCCAATCTTTGTGGGATTGAGCCTAAGTGGGCAGTCAGACATCCCTCTCACAATCCAGGACTGCTGGCTCCCAACCGTTCCCCTGCCTGCCTGCTTGATCACT
>NW_006300376.1:5044398-5059796 GCF_000327345.1 Myotis davidii | reverse complement strand
AGCCTGATTGATGCCTAACTGCTCCCCTACTGAAACAATTGCCCGTAAGTGCCCTCCCTTACCAGCCTGGTCACCCCCAACTGCCCTCCTTTGCCAGCCTGGTTGCCCCCAACTGCCCTACCCTGCTGGCCTGATTGCCCCCAACTGACCTCCCCTGCAGACCTGGTTTCCCTCAACTGCCCTCCCCTGCAGGCCTGGTCACCCCTACTACCCTCCTCTGCCAGTATGGTCACCCCTAACTTCCCTCCCATGCAGGCCGGGTTGCCACCAACTGCCCTCTCGTGCAGGCCTGATTGCCCACAGCTACCCTCCCCTGCCAGCCATCTTGTGTTCACATGGGGGCAGCCATCTTTGACCACTTGGGGGTAGCCATATTGTGTATTGGAGTGATGGTCAATTTGCATATTACTCTTTTATTAGATAGGATTTTGACTGTACCTGTTCTATATTATGTTAGAGTTGTCTACAGTGTTCAGTATAGTAATATGTTGTACACATTTGTAGCCTAGAAGCAATAGCTTATTCCATATAGTCTAGGTGGATATTAGGCTATACCACCAAGTTTGTAAAAGTGCACTCTATAATGTTCACACAATGACAAAAGCCACCTAGTGATGTGTTTCTCAGAACATATCCTCACCATTAAATGATAATTGTTCTATTTTATTAGTAGTTATTCCTGCTAATCTCTTATTGTGCCTAATTTAAAAATTAAACATTATTATAGGCAAGTATGTATAGGAAAAAACAGCTTATATAGGGTGTGGTACCATTTGCAGTTTCAGGTATCATCAGAAGTTTTGAAACATATGCCTTGCATATAAGGGGACTAATGAATAGCCCAGTGGTCAGCAAACCACGGTTCATGAGCCACATGTGGCTCTCTGACCCCCTGAGTGTGGCTCTTGCACAAAATACCACATGCAGATGCACACGTACAGTGTGATTGAAACTTCGTGGCCCATGTGCAGGAGCCGGTTTTCGGCCTGGGCGAGTTTATTTTGAAGAAGTGGCATTAGAAGAAGTGGGGGTACATTCGCTGAGGTCGACCCCTCAGATTGAGGATGTTTTTAGCAAAGGCCAGCTTAGGTGTACCCTAATTAAGTTAATAACAATGTACCTACCTATATAGTTTAAGTTTAAAAAATTTGTCTCTCAAAAGAAATTTCAATCGTTGTACTGTTGATATTTGGCTCTGTTGACTAATGAGTTTGCCGACGATTGGTATAGCCCAATCTCTATCAAATACTCACAGTGAATCCTCATGCAGATATCTGGTGTGCACCCTCAGCACAGCTCCCTCCTCCTGCTCTGAAAATTTCTCTGCTTTGCTGCCTGGAACTCCATCTTCTTCTTGAGTTCAGAGAGACTACTGCTCTACGTGGCCTTCACATTTCATCTCTGCTACAATAATGTGCCCCTAGGCAAAAAAGGTTGGGGCAGATGTAGGCCTCAACTATTATCTTTCCTTTCTCTCAAGATCACAGTGGTAAGCAGTCTTGCAACCAATGCCCGGAAATGGATATTTCATATAATTTTTTTCAGTTGTGCACTTTTTATGACAGCCTCTGCCAAGTATAGCACCAGTCCTCTGTCATGATCCAAAGGGAAGTCTTGTCTTTTCATGACAAGTGGCAAAATAATAATATATATCACCTATCACCATAGCAAAACAATAATATTTGGTACATATAAACTGTAATTTTATAATCCAACTCAAGGAGGTACAAAGAATGGATTTTTTGCAATAATACACTTAAAAAATCTTTGCTGAACTCTACTGGCACTTCTTTTTGAATCCTGTATTTCCTCTTATAAACTGGGTTATCTCAAGAATGTTACTTAACCTCAATTTTCTCTTCAGGAGAATGATGATGAGAGAGTGGGCATCTACATCATAGGGCTATGATGAGAATTAAATACTTAGTACTAATAAAATTTATAAAAATAGGGCCTATCGTTTAAACTCTCTATAAAATTTAGGTATTATTATCATCACACAAAATGACAATGTCTGTTTTGACATCTGTAATGTAAGGAGAGTGAATTAAATTTTATCTATGGTTTATTTCTATGATATTCAGACATGCCAAGTCTAGAGTCCTCAAAACAAGTATTTCCATTATGTTGCTCTTGAAAATTGGAAAATTTCCCCTTGAACACATATAGATTTCTGTTCTGGTAATAATTTTTCCAAACAAAATATATTTTTAATAAGAAAAAAATAAAAAGTGGTGCAAGTGTTGACTATAGTGATAATGAAAATGCATGTGGCACTAGCTCAGCCTAAATAACAATTTATGTTCAGCCCTAAACAGTGATGCTGAGCCAACATGCACAAACACGGAGATGACTGCCATAAAGAAGACAAATAGACCTCAGTTTGTTAGACCAATAAAATTTTTATGAGATTCAAAATCTCTTAAACATCATTATAAATTATTTGTCATGGGCAGTTGCTTCTCTTAAGGACAGTGCAGACTAGTGGGAAAGATAGAGAATATTTCATTTACTCAAAGTATATTTAGTGAGTGACTATTATATGTTATACACTGTCTATAGGCTAAAAAGACAACTATCACAAAAATAGACAAAGCCTTGGCTCTAAGAAATTTATATTTTATGGAAGATAGACTGAAAACAAGAGATTGTATAAAATGCCAGATAGTGATAATTACTCTGAAGTATCATAAGGTCAAATAAGTCATCAAATTTTATTTTTTGTTGATATTTTCCAAAATAATATCCAGAGTACTGTTACCTTCCCTAGTTCCAGAAATATACTGGCTACTTGACCTTCTATGTGCATATCTAAGAAATAAGGCAAATCAAACATTTTCAAAACGGAAATTTTGGCTCCAATCAATTGCAATTTCAGTCATTCCCCAATATAGAAAACCATTCTGCCACTTATCCAGATATAGCACATACTTCACAGTCATTCTTGATTTTTATTTTCCTCCTTCTCTATCACACATAAGCCATCAGCATTACCTCATATCTAACTATAAAGTAAATTCCAATTCTATTCACTTTGCTCTATTTTCTCAGTGGTGTCCTAGTGCAAGAAATCAGCATTTCTGACCTGAGCTACTACAAGGGCCACCTAATTGGTCTTGTTACCTCCACACTCAATACTTTCCAATTGTTCTCCTTAGGGCAGCCACAATGATTTGCTTAAATCAAATCGACTCACATCCCTTCTCTCCTTAAGACTCTCCAATTCTTCCTCATTGCATCTAGGATTCAAATTAAAATGATAGCTCTGGCCTATAATGTCCTACACAATCAATATTCTAACATTTAAAACTTGTTCTGTAACATGCTGTTCCCAGGCCCTAACTTTAGTCACACTGGCCTCCACCCAGGACCTCAGAAAATGTGTTTATAAGTAAGGGTGGCGATTGTTGCTGTTCTCTTTGTCTATGAAGTTCTTGCTTCACACTACTGGGTCACTGGTGTTTTTCATCCGGTTCTATTCAAAATGACTACCCTGTCTTAACCACCATTTTTAGCCTACCTATCTCAGTCAAATTACCTTGCTAACTTTTAACAAAAAATTTCATATTTATGTTTTATTTACTAAGCTTGCACCACTCTCCATTGCCCACTAGAATGTAAGTTCTTTAATAGAAAGAGCTCAGTTTGTCTTATTTTTCAATGTTGGGATAATAAATGGCAAATACATTCTCTTTATTAACTATATACTAGACCAGGGGTCCTCAAACTTTTTAAACAGGGGGCCAGTTCACTGTCCCTCAGACCGTTGGAGGGCCGGACTATAGTTTAAAAAATAACTATGAACAAATTCCTATGCACACTGCACATATCTTATTTTGAAGTAAAAAAACAAAACGGGAACAAATACAATATTTGTATTTGCATGTGGTCCGTGGGCGTAATTTGAGGTCCCCTGTACTAGACAATATACATGGAGAGAATTAGCATAACTTTTAAACTGGATCATTTTATGAGAAAATCTGATTTTAGAAAGACCAATATGGCAGATGTGTTAGGATCCACTGTAGAGATGCAGAACAGCTCATAAGACTTCTATAAAAGTATATATTAAAATGATGAATATTTGAATTATGGTAGTAATAGTGGGGATAGATAGGAAGGAATATTTTTTTTCTAAAATGACAAATAAAAGGAGAATAATGAGAAATATGTTTTTTAATGCTATAGGATAGGACAACAGAACCAGTAGATTATCTCAGTTGCCTAATTGCTTTCCCCCATATACTGCCACAATTCTTTACTGAAAATATGTAGTAAAATGTGGGTAAAACTTCATGATAAAAATGCTCAGAGCATTTATAATACAAAGAAAAGGAAATACAACCTGAATTTCATGACAACATAGAAAAACAGGTCAGGTCTCCTGCTGGGACACCTTCAGCTGAAAAGCTACATCAGGAATTCAACCTGGTCAGACTGCAGGATGTGCGAGCAAAGCAGGTTGTGGAATTCATTTTCTGAATTAGTATTTTTGAGATTTATATGATCTGTTGGAACCTGCCATGATGACTTTTTCAACTGTTATGAGTCATTGTTATAAAAGATTTTAATGACACTTTCTGTTCCTAGCTGTTGAGGAGACTGGGAAGTGAGCAGAGCAGCTGTGAGTTTTATCTGTGTCAGGGGTACTATCTAGGAAGGCAGGGGTGAAAGATGCTCACAGAACAAAAATATTCCTTCTTCAAGGGGCTTTTGTGATACTGACTCCGGTGAGAAATGATGAGAGCTGGAACTGAAAACTAGTGACAGTAGTCATACAGAGGAGAGAAAGGATATGAGGTATGTTTCTAAGGCAGAAGAAACCGAACTTGGAACATATTTTATCAGGGAGACCTGGCATATAAAAAGGAACGTATTTTTATTACAAATACAAACTTACACAAATATACCCACTCAAAAACTCATGTTTATATATTTTTAAATTATACCCAGACAGACTATCAACACCACCACCACCCCACCACCACCAAAAAAAAAAAAAAAAAAAATAAAAACAATCCAGCACCAATTCTAAAAAAAAAACCCATGATAGGGCAACTATGACATAAGAAATCAAGTCAATAATATCATACCCATATATATTCAGCTCTTTCTGGCAGCTACACTCCCCTTACCAACACACCCAACACTAAGACAAATGTTTTTGCCAATGTATTGTGCCTCTTAGCTTTGTCAAACAATGATTACAAGAGATTTGTTACAAGTGGAGAAATACAATGGAAAATATCTGGTTTCCAACTATATCTTAGGTTTTAGCAAAAAAACAACTAAAGCACCAAATAAAAATAAAATGAACCTGTTTTTCTGACATTTTGAAAAAAACATTAGAATTGAAAGAGTATTGACTGAAAGTTTGAGAAATAATATCACAGCTTCTTCCTAACATCTTTACTATATCTTGGGTTGTTACCACTGCTCATCTTCTGAAAATTTTCCCAAATAAAGATCATTGAAATTATTTTTTCGTAGAATTTTAAAGAGTAATACTTTACTTAAAATGAAATAAAAAATAATTAGAAAATTAAACTGTATTGGTGAATGAGCTGGACTGGATAGAAAATGCTAAATTGGTTAAACTAAAAAGTAAATAAATGGTAAGTGGTAATAAATAAGTTGCTTACTGACATAGGTTGAGTAGGTTGAGAGTGAGAAACATTGAGTAGATAAGAGATTAAAAGAGAAGATGAGAGATAAGAAGGAAATATTTGAGCCCGACCAGTGTTGTCCAGTGGTAGAGCATCCATCAATAAACCAGGAGGTTACAGGTTCATTCCTGGGCAGGGCACAAGCCCAGGTTGTGCCCAGTGTGGGGTGTGTAGGAGGCAGCTGATCAATGATTCTCACTAATCATTGATATTTCTATCTCTCTCTCTCTGTCCTTCTCTCTTCCCCTCTAAAATCAGTAAAACTATATTTTAAAAAATGTTTTTAAAGAAGAAAATACATAAGATTTATTTTTCCAGAATAAAAAAGTACATCAATACTTTACAGTTTCAAATAACAATCTCTAAAAAACAACAAATTAAAAATTCATAAAAGAGTGCAACAACTGTTTGTTCAAAATTAACACAATATTTTTTCTTGTACAGAATGTTTCAAAAGGTATTAGATGAAAAAGATGACCTTAAAGTGATTTTTGTTATAAAAACTATAAGTAGGTTTATTTCTCTATATTATAGCATTATTGCTTAATTTCATCATTTAAAACTATATTATGTAATTAAAAAGGTAAATGAACTATCATGAAGAATGGACTTAATTTGTCCATTTGTTCTATATCTCAATGCCATTTTGAAACATTTTTAATTAAGAACATGAAATGACTCATTAACATTCAGCTCGAAAAATATGTGAAGAATTACAGCATGTTGACAAAAGCTATGTAATTTATTCATTGCTACCACATCTCTTCAAAAGGCAAAAAATGAACTGAAGAAATTATGCCTCATAAAACTTGGGTAGATAAAAGCTTCACTTTTTTTAAAAATGTACTCAAAACAATGTCATACGCAGGGATTACAGCTATACACATGTTAAAAGGTAGCACTGCTCCCATCCCAAATTACATATTGGTTAGTGGTTATAAAAGAATCCACTTTATAACTCTAATTTTTATATAACCAGTATTTCCAAAATGTTCAATCATTTTTATTTATTCATATAATAAATCATGAGTGAAGCTATTCAGTTCTAATTTTACAACTGAAACAACTAATTATAGAGAAACTAATAGGCAATCTTAGAATTACACATAATAAATTAATAATGGGTGCAAAAATATAATTGAAAATGTTATGCACCCAGTTATGGATCACAGGTATGAAAAAAAATTAGATCTATGGTTTCCAGAAAATTTTGGGTACCTTAAATTAACTGAAAATTGTACTACATTTGAAAAACAATTTATTAACATTTCTATTGCAAAGTCTATCATTTTTTCCCTAACAACCTACCTCGATCCAAATTTCCCTTCACACTTAGGTTAGCTATTCACTTATCGGATCTTGTCAAATATTCTTTTTCTCAGAAAAACCATGACAACTAATGGATAACTTGAAATAGAAATATGCAAGATACTACCTAAAAGATCCCTTTAAGTGTGGATGTACATAAAGGCAACAAAATTAGATGGGACTGAATTATTTGGTCAGGCTGATTTTCAATGACTCACAAAGACAGTCTTGTAGGAATGAGTCCTACTGGATTTCACAGCATTCTTGGAGGTATAACGCTTTTTCATGTCCAAGTCTTTCTGAAAATGTTCTTAAAGATCATTTTATATATATGGATAACCTAAATGTATATATTAACTAATCAAGCCATGTGTGTGTGTTACATTATGAGTGTAAAAAATGCAAAAACAAACAATAATTAGCTGCATTTATGGTGTGTCATATTGACAAACATTAAAAAATATTACTTCAATATGTGTGGTGTTAGGCAGTCAAATTCATATTCATCTGAATTATAAGTGATGGCCTTTTTGGAAATAAATTAACAAAACTATACCAAATAGAGATACTAATACCAAATAACATCCCTTCTAGAAAACTATTCTAAATAGTATTGGCAGGACTTCCACAGGAGCAGAGTGAAGATCACCATAAATTACTCCTCCAGAAAAATTACAGAAACACTGGCGAAAAGTGTCAAAATCAGTACTTTCAGGACCCTGAAAATTAACCAAAGGCTTTCAACAATTGTTTACTTTAGAAAAATGCTGAATTTGGAGCAGTAGGATTTGTGGCATTACAACTAGACCTACTCCTATCCCTATACCTATATCTCTGTGGTAACCCCTTCTTTGCATACACTAAAGAAGACAGACTCAGATTGAAACTATCTAAGTATCAATCCAAGTGTATCATCACTATTTGAATCTTGTCTCAGAACTCTCTGGAGAAAACCATTCCCCAGATGTTATTATTATTTGATTCATCTGGAATTAAGATGAATTGGAGAAGTCATAGCTTCAGATATTTGTCAAAAATAATCCAGTGGCAACTGTTTTTCATCATTGCTGCCCAAGGTTGTAATGCCAGTTGATTAAAACAAGTACCTGGATGAAAATATCTGGAGAATGAGATATGTTTAGGAAATTCTGAAAATAGCCAACATATTTTTGGGAATTCCAAAAGCTGAACATATATATTCACAGGTATTCAATGAAGCCCTGAGAGAGTACCAGTCTCTCACCATTGGCTGACTTCAGGTCATGTACAAGCAGAAAGTAAAGATTTAAGGCAGATTTATAAACTTCCTGAGCCCAGCAGGTGTATCCCAACACACATAAAGCACTTGACAAAAGCCATAGACTTATAACTTAAGGCCGTGGTCGGCAAACTGCGGCTCGCGAGCCACATGCAGCTCTTTGGCCCCTTGAGTGTGGCTCATCCACAAAATACCACATGCGGGCGCGCACGTCCAGTGCTACTGAAATTTCGTGGCCATGCACAGAAGTCGGTATTTTGTGGAAGAGCCACACTCAAGGGGCCAAAGAGCCGCATGTGGCTCGCAAGCCGCAGTTTGCTGAGCCACAGTTTGCCGACCTGACTTAAGGTATTTAAAGAAAACTCTGACCAATTCTCTGACCTCTACAATCATATTTAGCTCTTGCTATCATTTCCTTTGGTTAATTATTCCTTTAATGATTTTTGTTGTTGCTTTACTGGTCTAATGTGAAGAGCTGTTAACTAAAAAGGAAGAGAAGAAAGTGAATTAAGTTTTTATTTGGTAGGACGAAGTGAGACATTTACTGTATAAGTCAGTAATGATACAAGCAAGTCATGTATTTGACCTCTACATTGTCAGTTGAAACAAGTAAAATCAAAACAAACTTTGAATCCTACAAATAAGTACATTAATGGCTTGCTTCTGACTCAACAGGAATATTAAAAATGAGTGGCAACACCTGATTATGTATTTCTAAATAGAAAGAGCTGTCTCCTGTCCTGTTGGGTACAACAATGCATTACTCCAATTTTCACATTTTCATAAATGTTTTCTTGAGAGGAGTCTTGCCGTGTTTACAATGATTTCATAATTTTCTAGCTCAATTGCATGCTGTGACTTAAGTATTAGTGTGGGCTAATGGAATAAAAAAATACAAGGAAAAAAATCTCACCACATTATAACTAAAACCCAAAAATATACAAATGTAAAATTCAACATAATATTGCTAATCCATTTTCTATTTTTATGCAACAAAATGTGAACCTTGAGTCTAAATGGATTGTTACAGCTACATATATTGAAGATACCTTACTTACTACTGTTTCATATAATGATAATTCCAGTGTTTAGACAAATTAGGTCCCAATAACATGGCAATAATTAAAAAAAATATCAGCTATCTATGGAATATGTCCTGAAATACATTTTATTTATAGGGATATTATGTGAAGCAATTACTATTAATTTTATTATAATAGATAACTTTATCTGAACAAAATCAAAACATGTAACTATATTTTGTAAATGGTTTGTGAAGGAAAAAGAGAAATAACTTTAGCATATTTATTTTTAGAAAAGATTTTAAGTACTAGCAATTTTTAAGAGAGAATACCAAGAATGCTAACAATTAAAATATATACGTTTTGGGTTTTTTTTTTGTGTGGGGGAGAGCTGTTTCACAATCACTGCTTATAATAATACATTTTAATAACTTCTGTATAGAGAGAAGATTAAAGTAAAAGAGAAAACAGGGCAATGCTGGTTTAAATGGTCCACTATTGATGACCACTCACCTGGGCATCTTATGAGTCTCCTCATATATATACTTTAGTCCATGAAATTTAGAAGTTTTCTCATCAAGTAAACAGGCTCTGACTTTATCATCTTCAACTTTTTTCTAATAGCAATTACATTCTTAGTGTGCTTCCTATTGTTCGGATTTAACAAGCATACTTAGTATCAATATCAGATCAAACCAGTAACTGGAAGGACCTAATAAAGTTTAAATTTAGTAGGTAACATATGTTCTCTCTTATTTAGTTATTCATTCATTCATTCATTCATTCGTTTATTGGTTTTTAGTTAGAATTAATAGTTTTGGACCCCATTAATAGATTCTTGTTCAGGACAAACCACTTTTCATGCAGTCTGTCTGTGAAATGAGAGTCCAGAATATAAAGTAATGTAAACTAACACATTTTTTGGTGTGACTTTTCCTTAAGATCCTATATAATAAAGGGCTAATATGCTAAGTGTCCAGTCATCTGGTTGGCTGTTCAACCGATCAAAGCATAATATGATAACGATATGCTAAGGCTGCTCAACCACTTGCTATGACATACACTGACCACAAGGGAGCAGAGAGTCAACAAGTTGACCAATCACTATGATGTGCATTGACCACCAGGTGGCAGATGCTCCCACCTGCAGATTAGCTTGCTGCTAGAATCTGGCTCATTGGGGACTGAGTAAGATGGGCTGGACATGCCCTGGACCCCTCCTGCAGCCCCTCCCGAGCTGGCCAACCTCCTGTGTCTCTCCCCAGCCCTGATCGTGCACTGGTGGGGTCCCTCAGCCTGACCTGCACACTCTCACAATCCAGGACCCCTCAGGGATGTCCGAGAGCTGGTTTCAGCCCAATCCCAGAGGCCAGGCTGAGAGAATGGTGCATGAATTCGTGCACTGGGCCTCTAGTTTTATATATTCACCAGGGATAAACTAATCTACATTATCATTATATTTTCTATCTCTATTCAAAATGAGAATCAAGCCAAAGAAAAAGTTCCTATCTGGGTCTTAAATAAGTGAATATCAGAGCACTCAGGCTAGACCTCTCTGGAGATTATTTTGAAGACGAGATCTTAGGGATAAAGAAGAGATTTTAAGAGAATAATGGAGAACACTTGAGTAATATCTGGTTGGGAAGAAGCTATTGCTCAATCACAACCAATGTCTTAACTTTTCAAAGTAATAAAGCCAATCTAGAGATAATGCTTAATGAGAAATCCAACCATGAACACAGTGACCAATAAAATATAGAAATGGACCATTGAAACTGAAATCTACTTAGGGGACTTATCATCCTACTTCTCACAAACATCCCTATCTAAAATAATTTCATTTCATTAGATACCTCCTCTAATAAATCCACACAATTAAAAGAGAATGTCATCAATAATGAGTAAAACTTTCAAGATAGGTTTTCTTTTTAATTAATACCAATTAGATAAGGTAGATTGTCTAAAAAATTTATAAATTAATATGAATTATGTCAAGAAAATAAAAATTAAAAAGAATATATGAACTCACTTTTCTATATATTACTGAGTTTTGTTCTTTCTTATAAAAATTTATAAATATAGAACATAAAATCAAAAGTTTTAGAGAGTTTGCAAATCTTTAATGAGGAATAATTTAGGTAGTTATCTAAACTCACTTAAGACAATACTGATTTAGAGAGAAGAGGTCAACTTGAAATGGCAATTTTCTTTTTCATCTATCAATGCCACATATTGTAAGCATTCCTAAATGACATTTAAACTGGCTCAGTCATCTAAACAGTAAATGCTATGCATTCTCTGCTTAGTTAATAAATATCTCACTTATATAGAAAGAATATAACAAGCCAATTTCACAACATATTAGGGTTTTAAAAATAACCAGTACTTACTCATCTGTTTTATTTTCTTGGTGTAATAGCATTTCATTCATCATCATCATCCCAACATTCTCATGCTTAGAGATATTTCTGAAGAATGCGAGGAAGATTATTGTTTGACACTGATACTGATTTTTCAGGTTGGCAATAGAATGCCAGGTGTTTGTTTGTTTGTTTGTTTGTTTTTTAACTATGGAAGATACAATAATTTTACCTTCTCCTTTAGATGTATTTTTATAGTAAAACCAAATAATATTAAATTGGTTGATGAAAATTAAAGTTTTAGATTACCTAATTTAAGTGATGTAAATGACAGATGATTAATTTTTCACATAACTAGCAGCTGAAGTTCACCCTTTAGTAAGCCTCTGTGATGATGTGATGAGAATAACTTAAATAGCAATTCTATGTACAAAACCATCCTTTTTCCTGCACAGTTCTGAGTAATGTAGGAAGAATATAAAAATCCTAGCTCTCCAATTTGACCTTTAGTTAAATATTATAGTTTCAAACATTTACTTTTTCAACCTTTTTACATATCTATTTAAGAGACATAGTTTAACCGCCATTGGCTTTTATTTTAAATTTTTTTGTCTCATACGCCGAAACCGGTTTGGCTCAGTGGATAGAGCGTCGGCCTGCGGACTGAAAGGTCCCAGGTTCGATTCCGGTCAGGGGCATGTACCTTGGTTGCGGGCACATCCCCAGTGGGGAGTGTGCAGGAGGCAGCTGGTCGATGTTTCTCTCTCATCGATGTTTCTAACTATCTCTCTCCTTTCCTCTCTGTAAACACTCAATAAAATATATTAAAAAAAAAAAAATAAATTTTTTTGTCTCATACATGCATAAGAGTGTTTTAGAGATTTAAAAAAGAGCTAAATTTCAATATTCATTATATTAACAGAAAATTTTGTTGTAATTATCATTCATAAGACACAGCAAAAACTATATCATTATATTAATTTCCACTCAATCTATTTCATAGGAAGAGGAGACAAATAATCCTTGATGTATCAAAACTTGATAATTTGCCTTTTTCTTATATCATGAAAATTTACATTATCACACAGAAGTCTGCTTCATAATCTGTAATGTTTTGTAAGGTGATACAAAGAGTCCTTTCATTAAATCAGAGTCACAAGAATCTTATCTTATGTAATATAAAGCTTTATGAATAATTTTAAGAATGCAATTTATCTCAAAACACAGGTGATGCAGGAATTAATTCAGGACTGCCAGACCATTCAGGGTTACTTTCTTATTACATTAGAATGCACTCATGCCCTAGCAGATTTGGCTCAGTGGATAGAGCACTGGCCTGCAGACCAAAGAAAGGGTCCTTGGTTTGATTCCAGTCAAGGGCATGTACCTTGGTTGCAGGCTCCTCCCAGGCCCAGGCCCAGGCCCAGGCCCATGTCAGGGAGCATGCAGGAGGCAACCAATCAATGTGTTCTCTGAATTTATGTGTTTTTCTCACATGTATGTTTCTCTCTGTCTTTACCTCTCTCTTCTATTCTCTCTAAAAACACTGGGAAAATATCCTTGGGCAAGGATTAAAAAAAGAAGAATGTACTCTGGCCCAGATTTAGCATATGATATCATAAAGTGACATATGCAATTATATCTTTTGCACAGATGAGAGCGGTTTTAGTTGTAAAATGTTCTGTTTCATATTCTTATACATTCTCCAGGAAAACGTGTCACACAAATCCATAAGTTCTATTATTGTTGCTGCTGCTGTTGTTGTTGTTAGCAATCTTAAGCATGGTAAGTATATTTGGCCAAAATTATTCCATGGTTATAGATTCTTCAACTGGAAAATACCTTCTGGAGAACAGCTATATGAAGTAAGTTCCCATTTTTGCAGCTTTTGGCCTTGCCTACATGTCATTCACAGGGCATAGGTGACCAGATGGTGATGACAGTAGTAAAAAATAATCTTTCTGGTCAGGGAAACAAAACCCTGAATATGGGAAACTTTGGCCACTAAAGAGAAAGGGGGAATTCCAGAATGAAAAGAACCAGAAGTGAGAAGGTCATATGCTATCTACCACATTTCTGATTGATAACCGAATCACACATACGTGTAATACAGTCAAAGGAGTTATTACATGGACAAAACGTCTGAACTATTACTGAATCTGGTACACAACAAAGTTTTTCAGTTAAAGTAAGGATAACTGCCTGATAAAACAAAAGCTAACAATTATCAGAAGAAAGCAGCATAATCTAGAATCTCCACAATTTAATATTTACAATGTATAGAATACAATCCCAAATTAATCAACACATGAAGAACCAAAAAAACCCCAAATTATATTCTCAACATAAATTAAAAAATCAGCCAAGAGTGATTCTAATATGAGCCTAACGTTGAATTCAGCACAAGAATGAAAAAATAAATTATTTTAAAGAGGCTCTTATACTTACACTCAGTTAAGTAAATGTATGAATGCAATGAAATTGTATGCAAACATACATAAGTATGTATTTATGTGTGTGTTGAAATCATCAAGAAAAATTAAAAATTAACAAAAAGTAGAAATTCTAGAAGTCCAATTTAAAATAACTAAAATGAGATATCTGCAGGACAAAATTAATAGCTGAATTGATTGGCATAGGTAAGAGTAAGTGAATTTGAAAACAGATCAATAAAAATTATTTCATCTGAAGAATATAGAGAAAAAAAGTGTGAAAAAGATAAGCAGATCCCAGGGACTTGTTAAATAATACAAACTATTGAAAGTCAAAGATAAAGAAACAATCTTAAAAGGGTGCAGTGATGAGAATAATAGATTTGCCATCAGAAATCATGAAAGCCATAACAAAGTTGAATAACATTTTTTGAATGCTTAATGGAAAAACAAACCAAACCAAAAATGACTGCTCCCACTAACCAAATGAACAGGAAAGTGACAACTAGCAAGACAGAAAACTTTTGCACACTGTGTTATTTCAACCAAGCACCAGAAAAAAATATCTGTGGTCCCATCCCCTCTCAGTTCAGATAAAGTTTTGCAGGGTGCCTACATTTGCAGAATTTCAGTGCTGTATCAATGTGATTCAATACTCTTTCCTGAGTAGTATCAGAAAAGGCCAAGTAGTGAGCTGGGACTTTCATCCTCACTGGCCATTACTGAGGCTCTATCTTCTTTTTCTTAATTTCTTTATTGATTGAGTTATTACATATGTGTTCTTATCCCCCTATTACCCCCAAACCCTCACTCATGCTCTCACCCCCTGTTGTCTGAGTCCATTGGTTAGGCTTATATGCATGCATACAAGTTCTTTGGTTGATCTTTCCCTCTTACCTTCACCTTCCCTTACCTTCCCTCTGAGGTTTGACGGTCTGATCAATCGCCTTCTGGGATTAAGAGTGAGGCCTCCCTCGGGAGCTGAGAAAATCCTCCCAGAATGACGGGCCCAGGTAGCCAAGGCCAGGCTGTGACTAACTGGGTCTGGGGCCCCCACCCTGGAGCCCTAGAGACACCCAGTTTTGGGAGGAGCTGGGGCTGGAGAGGAAGTTCTCTCCTTGGCTCCTTCCCTCATCCATTCCATTCACAGGCCTTTGTGGCGTTCCGACCAGGGGCCAGGTGTGCGCTAGCCCTGCGGGTCCAGCAGGAAACGGGGCAGACACTGTCGTCAGCTCCCCCTGAGGAGCCGGCGTCATAGCACAGTCACTATGGAGTCACCGACTGGGGGCTAGAGCCCCAGTCCCACGTTCCCTGTCCCAGCCTCAGTGCCTGGTTGCTGAATGTGGGGTGGG
>NW_006300376.1:5040289-5044204 GCF_000327345.1 Myotis davidii | reverse complement strand
GGGACTACATCAAAATAAAAAGCTTCTGCACAGCAAAAGAAACCATCAACAAAATAACAAGAAAGCCCACTGAATGGGAGAACATATTTGCCAATGTTATCACCGATAAGGGTTTAATCTCCAACATTTACAGGGAAGTCATACAACTTAACAAAAGGAAACAACCCAATCAAAAAATGAGCAAAGGACCTAGATACTTTTTGAAAGAAGAGACTCTATCTTCTAATATGGTTTCAGTAAGTCCAGCAGTGAATCCTGGATTTGACTCATACCCAGTGCTATGAAGTACCCTTCCCCAGCCCCGCTGGGATACTGCTGAAGGAGGAAATTTAGGACTTTTATCACAGCCCAGTAGTAAGGAGGCCAACCCTATCCTGATGTCAGTGGAGAGACCTGTGGCTAGCCAGAATTCTCAACTCCAGTTGCAATGAGGAGCTTCCCCTTCTGGTGTCAATGGAAGCCAAATGAAGACCCTGGGCTTTTATATGCATCTGTCAATAATGAAATAGGGCAGCTTTTCTTCTGCCTGAGCAATGTCTAAAATGTCAATTAAAAGAGAAGTTTTAAATAACATCTAATGTCTGACAATGTAAAAATATACATGACTGAACTGGAAATCACTTATACTAAAATCAGGGACCTCTCAAAATGAATATAGAATCACAATCAATACATTTTAAATATAATATTACAGTAAAGTTATATAAATAAAGAAGAAACTCATTCAGATTCTTAGGAAATTGAGTCTTACATCCTGACTAGAAATTTAAATGGCAGAAAGAAGATTAGAAAGAAACTGATTCAAAGTACCATGCACAAAACTGAACAACATGAATGGCAGAAAGAGTATGGAGAACTAATGAGTTTTGCCTTATTTTTAATTTTTTTTCACATGAATAGACAATATTTTTGGATGTGGGTATAAGTGATGAAATTAAGCTCAGAAAATAGGATGAAATGACTTGTGGCTATATTGGCTGTCATATTCAGGAAAACCTGAGAAAAGTAGTGAATGAGCTACTTGTTTTAAGAATAAAAGTTCACTATTCCGATGAATGTTTTAGAAAGATTGCTTTAGCAAGAATATGGAAGATGGATTAGAGGGGCAACATATTAGAGTTGATCAGGGCTACATTTTGCTATCACAGTAAAAGTTGATAAAGGGGAAAGCCATGGGAGTGCTATTGGGAAAGGAAAAAAGAGAACATTTTCATTGTGTTTTAATTAAGCTGTTTGTGCACAGAGCCTAAAACATTGATCATACTGAGATTGCCATTTGGAGATATATGTGCTTTGACATAGGCATAATGTACTTCCAAAGAAAAATGCTTTTTCTCCATGAGCTCCTCAGTAGTTATCAGTGCTTTGCACCATCTATGGCCATTCTTTTAAATGCCCACAACTTGGCCTTTGGTTGTAAACTCCACTGTGAAAAGAGGATGCTTATATCCAGAGAATTAGTTGACTTTCACCTGACCTAAAGGTAAGATAAGGAGATGACCTCTCTTCAAGTAGCTTGACCTGTACTGCGCCTTCTTAATATGTTTTGCTTGTGATGATGTCTGTTGACTTAGTGGAAATATACATTACACCTGCCCCTTGCCATACTCCACTTCTCATATGTTTCCTAGTATTTGAAAAATGAATAGCAAAGGGTGCCTTATCTGTAAGGTCTTACCACTAGCAAACCTTTGCCTGAGAAAGCAGCTATAGCAGCTTTTTTAAGTTCACAGCTCAAGATTTATGTTAAATGAACTTGGCAAGATTTTGCCTAGGAGCTGAAAAATCAAACTTACTGGCCTGCATGAAATTTTATTAACTGAAATCTCATCAATCCTTTTGCTGACCACATCCCCAGAAACAGGCAGCTATGTGACCAAGCAGAACTGAGTCAGCTGTCAGCTTGCTCATGAAGGGGAACCTCCAGAGAAGAGTACAGTTCTCTTAGCAAACGCAGCAGTGCCTCGGAGTGTATATCATCCATAACCATTCCATAAACTGGTGTCTCTTCCATCTCCTATCCCATTTTTAACTCTAATAAAAGGTATTTTGATCTGAAAAGGGAGATTGACAATGTTGGCTTTACGTTCCTACATTTGGAATTGCAATGCCTTCCTACGGCATCTAGAGATGTTGCGGGTGTAAATCCTACCCACACACAAAAATGTCTAATAACCTTTGTCCACTGAGAATGGCCTTGGAGAGATCAGTCTGAGCCTGCACTTCATTCTGACAAGTTATGGGCACAAATGATTGAACAGGGGATGTGTTTACAAGGCACCTGACAGTATTTGCCAAAGGCTTATAAAAAGACTAGAAGCCCGGTGTATGAAATTCATGCACAGTTAGGGTCCCCAGGCCTGGCCAGCGATCAGGGCTGATCAGGTTCCCTGCCTCCCTGCCTCCCGCCTCTTCCTTTTCTTGCTCCCTCAGCACCCTGCTGGCTGCTGCTAGTCGCCTGCCATGTTCCGCACTGCCCCCTGGTGATCAGCACACATCATAGATAGCGATCAAAATCCCATTTTTCTGATCGAACTCCCAAGGGGGAACTTTGCATATTAGCCTTTTATATATAACCTAGTATAGATGACTGTTTCAAATCAGAGCTCATTTGAATAGTTAGTCAACAATAAAAGGATCATTTTAAAGATGGTTAAACTTAACCCCTAAAGTCACAATTTTCAATTACCATGACTTATTTGGAGGAAAGGTAATTATTCAACGTGAGTCATTATCTTTATTTTAGTAAGACACTCCCCCCCCCCCGAATCTAATGAAGTCTCTTAAAAATTACAGCATAAAACACATAAAATTAGAAGAGGATTAAACTTCATGGAGTTTTACTACTGGTTTTTATGATAAGTAGTTTCCACATTATATTTAAATTGGTTTGCATTTCTTTACGGACTCATTAACATGCTGAGAGCCAAATCATGTGGTCATAAACAGTCACCGTGACTTTTACTAGTTGCTAATGCTGCAACCATTATAAAATTTTTTCAATAAACTTTTGGAATAAAAAGACATTATTATAAACTCAAAACCAGCTGATTTAATAACTGTTTTCACATGAAATATAATAAAAATATTATTTCATATAGCACACTTTATGTGATGCCATAGTGTGTTGTCTCTTGTTCAAAGATAACTGAAACAGCCCTAGCCGGCTTGGCTCCTTGGATAGAGCGTCAGCCTGCAGACTGAAGGGCCCCAGGTTCGATTCCGGCCAAGGGCACATGCCTGGGTTGCGGGATCGATCCTCAGTGCGGGGCATGTAGCAGGCAACCAATCAATGATTCTCTCTCATCATTGATGTTTCTAACTCTCCTTCTCCCTTCCTCTCTGAAATCAATAAAAATATACATATATCAGAGATAACTGAAACAAAAGTAATAACCAGACTTGATCTATTCATTTAAAGATTCACAAATATGCCGAAACCGGTTTGGCTCAGTGGATAGAGCGTCGGCCTGCGGACTGAAAGGTCCCGGGTTCGATTCCGGTCAAGGGCATGTACCTGGGTTGCGGGCACTTCCCCAGTGGGGAGTGTGCAGGAGGCAGCTGATCGATGTTTCTCTCTCATCAATGTTTCTAACTCTCTATCTCTCTCCCTTCCTCTCTGTAAAAAATCAATAAAATATATTTTAAAAAAAATAATAAAGATTCACAAATATATGTAATTTATATAAACACAGGAAGCAAGAGTATAGTTCTAAGATAAATCCAGTATTTAAAATTCTTTTTTTTTTACTAATTTTAAAATGAATTAGTATATAGTGTGACTGTAATAGATTTGCTTATGTGAAATAGTAGGAAAAGAGTGGGTTTTGTCCAACTTTATATTTAGGCCAAATTTAAATTATCATTTAACACATCCAGAATATTCCCCTCTATCTTAGGACATCAATTGTATAT
>NW_006300376.1:5034443-5040261 GCF_000327345.1 Myotis davidii | reverse complement strand
AACTTATATGCTACCACATGGTTCCCTAATTACTTCACACATCTTTTAACCAAAAATGTTAAAAGCTAACATGTATTTAGTACTTACCAAGCCCTAGTCCACATTTTTAGTGTGTATGTGTATTAATCACATTTAATCCTCACAAAAACCTTATGAGGGAGGTCTTGGTCTTGTTATTATTCTAGTTTTTATAGAATTAAAAACAGATACAGACATGTTGGGTAACTTGCCAATCATTTCATAGCCACTGAGTGGTAGAGTCAAACTCTAAATACAGTTGGTCTAATTACAACCAAAGCATCTTCTTGTGAAGTTAATTGAAGAGTGATTTTTTTTGCATCCACATAGTAATTTTTGGAACAGAGAGAATGGGAGAGTTGAATTTAGACTCCCCTCAGCAGTCTCCTTTTAATCTTGCAAGCAACCTTTTGAGCATAACTTTGAATTTTCAGGAATGAAAAGTCTCTGATATTAGAAGGAATATTAAAGTTTTCAATAAAGTTCTAGTAACTATGTCAATCTAATAATTATTTGTAAAGTGAATACAATAAAATATATAAGATAAATATGTGGCAAACATCAAAAGAAGGAAATAATTATATGAAATACTTAAATTCATGAATACATATAGGATATATATAATGGTTAGAAGTGGGCCAGAAATTTCACTCACATCCTAAAGACAGTCAAACATAATCAGAAATGATTCTCAGGCAACAGGATAAAAATAAGAAGTTCTCAGAAGAAAGCTGATTTTTACCAGAACAGAACAATTTTTTCAGCACCTCATAAATATAGCAATGAACCATATTTATTTTAACACATTTACTATAAAATCAATATTCTTGATCCAACTAATTGTCACAAAGTTAATTACTGTAACTTTCGGTTTTCAATTCTAAAATTATAAGTACATAAGATAAATGTAAGCATACTTTCAAGTAGTATTTCAGTAATATGATTTTTAACTTTTAATAAGAACTTGTCATTGCAGTGTTAGAGGTCTAGAATTTCTGTGCAGAATTTGTGAAGGTGATAGTTTTCATTGTTTACAAGAAGAAGATAAAAATGCTTTGACAGTTGACAGGACGATGAGTTTTTGTTTTTTAAATTCAAATTCTAAAATTTGATAATTTGTAACAAATATTTTTTAATTCTTTAAAAAGTTAAGATTGTTTATTAATCTTATCAAGGAAAACTATTAATGCTAAAATTTATGAAAACGTGTAATCTAAAATATGATGGATCTGTAGAGCTCTTTTGGAATAAAAATTTTAAATAAACTTCAATTAAATATGCCAATCCCATAATGTTTATTTTTAATAATAGTGTTATTATAACATGACAGAATGATGATTCCTTCACATTAATTATCATTTTATATTAATATTTGCATAGTTTACAGGCAGCATTTTCATTATAATTTTATATTAATATTTGCATAGTTTATAAGCAGTGTTTTCATGCTATTTTATTTTCTTGGAATAAACTCTATTATGTAAATGTCTTTTAATCTAAGATTAATAGGGTCATTCATGTGTGATTTGGAAAGTAATTATGTTACACATAATTTAAATAGAATGTTGCTTTTAGCCTTCCTTACCATATGCCCCACATAAATATATCTCACTGATTTTTGGAGATGATGGTCAAGATGATCACAAAAGTTTGCTCTTACTGTGGATAATATTTCTGGAAAAGAACATGCTGTATATCATATTTAATTATAGTTAAAAGTTTGTTTAAAGAATTCCTTAATACAGCAGAAAACTGACCTTTCAAAATTAATTCCAGCAGAGTAACAACAAGAAAAAGATTTAGAAGGCCATCATCTTTATTTTAGATTTATTATCATTGCCACCTTCATACCGACTTACTTTCAAAGGTATCTCTGTCATCTTGTCCATGACTTCTGATGTTATGACTGTCTCCTGGCCCTAATTTACTCCTGGAATGAACTGCTATAAGTGAAATATAAAAATGGCCAAATCCCTAGATATTCCCCTAAGGCAATCTAATTTGTAAATACAGCATTGATTCCGCTCTAACAGATTCTTTAGGAGGAAGTAAACATTTTTGAGAGGGGTATTTCAGTTGTTCACAGAAGCATGAGAATTAGGGAAGGAAAGAAGTAAACAGAAGTGCCTTGTAAAAGGAGGTTGCAGTGAATTATATAAGTGCTAGAGGCTCAATGCAGAAATTCATGCAAGAGTAGGCCTTCCTTCCCCCAGCTGCGGCACCAGCTTCCCTCTGGCACCTGGGACCAGGGCTTCCCTCGCAGCCTGGCTTCATCTGGAAGGACATCCAGTCTAATTAGCATATTATACCTTTATTATTATAGATTTTTTAAATAGGTTGGCATAATTATATTTGTTTTAATAATATTTTTTCTTCTTTACGTTTCTAGTACACAGGTCTAAAGTGGCACTTAATTTGGAGGGTCTTGGAGAGCAAACGCCAAAATGTATACCATTCTTTCTCAATGTGTTCTAGTCAATCTCTAATGCAACCAGGCTCTTAATTGTTACTTTATGATAATGTTTACTCCTTTAAAGTTTCAGAGAAAGTTTTTCGTTATAAAGTTCCAGTCACTTTAAGACATAGCATAAATGTTTAGCAATTTAATTTACCATACGAAGCAATGCCAGTCTGCAATTCTTGAAATTTAAATTATGCTTCATCTGAAAACAACCAAACTCCTAATGTGATATAATTGCAAAACTAGTCCAAAAGATGTTTTAAATTTTAGAAATAAATTATGCTAGAGGGAGTTTCACACTTAAGAATACCAATTCATCTTTTGCATACACGTCTGAAGCAAATACAACCAAAATCTCTGAGCAAAATTATGCTCTCAGTAACTGAATACTAATTCAGGTCAAATATATGTTTCACACATGAAAAAGAATTAGTAATATGACCAGTGAGATTATTTTTCTTCATGCTTAACCAACCAATTCTAGAAAACTAATAAAAATCAAGTGGAGAAACTAATGAAAATACTTTGCTTTAAAACTGAGTAGTGACAATAAACTACATGCAATCTAAATTTAGACAAACTGAAAAAATAAAAAGTTAAAACATTGAGAATTAAGAATCACTAATTTAATTAAATGACATGTATCTTTGCCTCATGAGTTAGTCATTAAGCATTTAATACATACATATTGTGTGTTCTTTAATTTATTTTGGTTTTACATTTAAATTTATTGTTTAAGTAAATGAAAAGATTAAGTTATATAATGACTAATTTGTTGGAGTACATCAATGCCAAGCAACCTTTGCAAAAGTCTTAACAAGCCCAATAAATTAAAAAGTGGAAACACTTTTCTCACTAAATTGTATTGTTTACTTTTCCTTCCGTAGGGTCGGGTTTTTTTTACACATGTGATGCACCCAAAGCTAACTGATGCAAATATTTTAAGTGTCTTGAAGAAGTGAGCCCAGGACATTTAACACAGGAGGAATATCTACCTGCCATGGTTTTAAGTGATATAAAGAGTAAAAACTCACCAACTCTCCAGTTCCCAAATCACTGCACCTTTTTATATGTATAAGCTTTATTCTGGTCTAATTTTCTTCATAATTGAGCCATAATTACCTGAACTATCACATTATTCACATCCTCCCTTACCTGACGTGTCTTTCCATCTTGTCTTTTCATCACACATGCTATGTAAAACCACCACAACCATAAATAATCTAACCAGTATAAATCTCCAGCTTTTTGCTGAACAAAAAACACCAGAAATGTATGTATTGAGTTCATTACAATTCCCTGGACTATTATTCTAACTTGACCCTAAATGTTGTTTATAATATTTTTATTTTGTATCTCCTTACTAACTCTCCCAGTTTCCTTAATTTTTACCCCAAATGCATCTCTCTAAACTGCCTACATCCTTTTCACTCTATAGAAAGAAATTTATCTTGGACATTATTGAAATAAATAGGAACCATTCCATAAAAACTCTCTCAACTTCCTTCTGCAGAACTTCTAAATTTTATATCATGACCATTAAATGCCATGACCTTTTTTGGCATTTTCTCAAAATCAAGATACTATCTGCTAGCCCACGTCCATGTTTAGTGGTTGCTTATACAGGAAGAGAGTACATTTTGCAGCTTTACTAGTGTTTTTAAGTCAACGGAAAGAATGTCTTGCTCTACAGGGTATCATCTATCTATCTATCTATCTATATATATATAACCCTAATATGCAAATAGACGAAACGGCGGAGTAACCGAACTGGTCACTATGATGTGCACTGATCACCAGGGGGGTTTGCGCGTAGAACACGGATGCCATTGGCAGCAGGCGGCAGAGCACGGACCATGGCAGGCATTGGCCATGGCAGGATGATGGAATAGGTGAGCCAGGTGACAGACCAATGCGAGGCACCAGTAGCCGCCACTGGGGTGAGCCTCTGAAAATTCGGTACTCCTGCGCATCGTGGTCCCACTGGCCCTCGCACCTGCTGCTGGCACCGGCCCCGCTTGCACCTAGTGCCAGCACCCAGCACCAGCCCAAATCGCTCGGCGCCATCAGTGGATATGAGCAGTAGCTGCCAACTCCTGTCACCTCTTAGGGCTTCTCCACCTACCACTGCTCCTGAGGGGTGATTGGGGCCAGCAGCTGCCTCTCACACCTGCTGCTGGTGCTGGCCCCAATTGCTTCGCACCATCAGCGGGGACCAGGGACCGTGGCAGGATGGGCAGGGCGGGGGCATGGAGGATGGGCCGAGACCTGCCCCTATGCCCACCACAGCCTCACAATCCACAGTTCCTTTCAAGGTGCATGAATTTGTGCACTGGGCATCTAGTTAAATGTAAAATAAAATGTTTAAAAATCAAGTCTTTAAGTTTTTAAGCAACCACACAGAAACTACTTTGACCATGTGGTTATAGTTTTACTTTGCTCCTCAATTCCCACAAGTTCAGAAGATATAAATATAATAATGGAGATGGGATGAAGGGAGGAGGAACTGGTGTCAATGTGCTAGACATATAGTCATCTCTAACTCCCCCAAAAGTGTTGCAAATTATTTAAAAAAATTTTTTTATATTTTATTGTTTTTTTACAGAGAGGAAGGGAGAGGGATAGAGAGTTAGAAACATCAATGAGAGACAAACATCGATCAGCTGTCTCCTGCACACTCCCCACTAGGGATGTGCCAGCAACCAAGGTACATGCCCTTGACCGGAATCGAACCTGGGGCCCTCCAGTCCGCAAGCTGACACTCTACCCATTAAGCCAGGGGTCCTCAAACTTTTTAAACAGGGGGCCAGTTCACTGTCCCTCAGGCCGTTGGAGGGCCAGACTATAGTTTAAAAAAAAGCTATGAACAAATTCCTATGCACACAGTGGCGGCAAAAAAACCCAGCGGGCCGTATAAATGTTTTTGGAGGGCCGCATGTGGCACGCGGGCCGTAGTTTGAGGACCCCTGCATTAAGCCAAACCAGTTAGGGCTGTTGAAAATTATTTTATAATTGGAAATAACTGCTTTGTATTTATAGATTAAATTCTGTAAACATAACTAACTAGGTTATTTTAACCTATTCTTCCACAAAAAATAAGTACAAATGTTGAGTAAAATATTTTATTCTACAATTCTCAAGTGTTTATTTTATTAATTTTACTAGGGGCCTGGTGCACGAAATTCGTGCACTGGGTGTGTGTGTGTGTGTGTGTGGGGGGGGGTGACCCTCAGCCCAGCCTGCCCCCTCTCACATACTGGGAGCCCTTAGGCGTTGACCCCCATTACCCTCCAATTGCAGGATCGGCCCCTTGGCCAGGCCTGATGCCCCGGCCACAGG
>NW_006300376.1:5012693-5033915 GCF_000327345.1 Myotis davidii | reverse complement strand
CCCCCCAGCTCTGACCTCCCCCCTGGGTTTCCAATCACTGTCAGTGGCAGGGGGCTTCTTCCTGCTTTCCCTTTCGCCTCCCTGCATTGTGCCTATGTATGCAAATTAACCGCCATCTTTGTTGTCAGTTAACTGCCATCTCAGTTGGCAGTTAATTTGCATATAGCCCTGATTAGCCAATGAAAAGGGTAGTGTTGTAAGCCAATTACCATTTTTCTCTTTTATTAGTGTAGATTATTTTATTTTATTATTTTATTTATTTATTTATTTAGCATTCGATATGCTAATTTGTAACCATGTTCCCCTAAGTCCCTCCTGGATTCCACACTATAGTGTTAGTGACTGGAAAATTTTACCATTTGCAGAGTGAACTTTCATTTAATAAAAACAGCTGGAGCCGAAACCGGTTTGGCTCAGTGGATAGAGCGTCGGCTTGCGGACTGAAAGGTCCCAGGTTCGATTCCAGTTAAGGGCTTGTACCTGGGTTGCGGGCACATCCCCGGTGGGAGATGTGCAGGAGGCAGCTGATCGATGTTTCTCTCTCATCGATGTTTCTAACTCTCTATCTCTCTCCCTTCCTCTCTGTAAAAAATCAATAAAATATATTTAAAAAAAAAACAGCTGGAAAGGACAATGTATTAATACCTAATGGTGGAATATTAGTTAGAGCTCATGTATGAATTTTTTCTTCTTCATAATAACTACCATTTACTGAATATTTTCTCTGTACCAGACACCATACTACATTGTCTCATTTAACTTTTTAAAAATATATTTTTATTTATTTCGGAGAGGAAAGCAGAGGGAGAGAGATAGACACATAAATGTTGAGAAAGAATCATTGATTGACTGCCTCCTGCATGTCCCCCACTAGGGATTTAGCAACCCAGGCATGTGCCCTGTCTGGGAATCAAACCGTGACCTTCTGGTTCATAGGTCGATGCTCAACCACCAAGCAACGCCAGCCAGGTGAATATTTTATTTTGCAACTTTCAGTTTAAATATTTCTTCAGAAACCATACACTGATGTTTAAATAATAAGCAAAGCTTTTGAGTGTTCCCTGTGGTGTTTAAGCATATATCTGTCACCTAATATTGAAGCGCTGTTATGGAAACATTTTGCTGATAAATAACCATATGTTTTTCAGGAAACATTATTTGTAATTGTATAGTTCACTGTTGTAAATCGTCTATTCACATTTTTATTGCAATTGTCATTGTTTAATAGTTTAATTTATTCTAGCCTGAAACTTGGTTTTAAAATTCTTCAGGCAAATATTTTCATACTTAACGACTTTTATTCACATCAACCACATTTTACACAAAGAATGTAAGGAAGTAATATGGCATACAATGCCTGATTCATCACAAGTTATTTAAATGTCTGGCTCACAACATGAAGATGGTAAATCATTTAAAGTAACTCAACCAGTTCCTTTACATAATAGAGAAAACAAACAGAATATGTGCATGTTATGAAAGATGAAAAGGGATAAAATAGACACTCAGAAAGAAAAGAGATAAGGCTAAAAAAATGTAGGAAAAAGAGAGTTCACTGCCTATGTAACCTTTAATAACAGTATGGGGTAAAATTGAGAATGATGGCTTTCTCATTTCCCTCCAGTATAATCTCACTATTTAAAGTTCACTCTTCTTCATGTGAATAATGTATGTAGCCTGACATTCCAGGACAGGAAGAAATAACATGAGCCATAGTTTAATAAGCATTAAGTGAACAATAACATTTCTTATTATATTAGAGAAGAGGAAGTAGAGTTTATCAAAGCTCAGTAATTATTAAGCTTTTTAAAATATCAATGCTTAGATTAAATAAACCCAATATTTTGCTACTTAATCAAGTATCAAGAAAAACATAAAATATTATTCTTTACATGTCAATTTTTCCATTTTATATATTTTCAGAGTTCTCTTAGTCTGGTTTATCACACATGCCAAAACTGTCCTACTTATAGAAATTCTGTACTCCAAGTAAATTAATGATTAACAACACACACACACACACACACACACACACAGCCCCACCAATCACAAGATTGTTTCTAATATTAAAGATCATTAGGAAAGTAGTGTTGTAACACCTCATGTATCAAGTACTGTAAAGCAGTAGGAATATTTAGCATAAATAAACTTTCAAAATATCTGAAACTTCCAACTTAACTTAAAATACACTTTCTTTATATGTCCTAATACTAGTGTTTTACATTAAGTTTTGCTATCTTAAGTTCCTGTACCTTGTACTTCTTTGTCAAATTATTAGCTAGCCTTGACAATTGAATTTCCATATAAATTTCAAAGTCAGTTTTCCTATTTTTATTAAAAACCTGCTGTCATTTGTATTGTGATAGCATTTGTTTATACATAAATTTGGAGGAAATCAACATTTTATAATATTGAATCTTTCCATATATAAATGCACACAAATACATCCATTTATTTAGAAAATCATAACATATCTATGATATTTCATTGTTCTCCTTATAGATACCTTTTATATCTTCAAATTCATATAATTTTTTAAAGTTTATCACCTTCCCACACTTCTCATTTAAAAATGCCTTGTGGTGAGATCTCATGAAGCTTTCATATGTAGGTATTTGCCTATCCACAGTCGGTACACACTGAACATGAAAAATGAGAATTTATCATAGTACCATTTCTCTCTTTATATCTCACCAAAAAGGCTATGCTGGTAGTTGCATAGTTCAGGAAACATATGGACTAGACTGGAGCCATTTTTATAAAACCCAGATATTTAAAATAAATTATTAGAAACAAGGAATCTTGAAAAAAAACAACATTGAGAGCTTGACTTAAATCAGGGTTTTTATTATTTCTTGCTGCTTTTACTATATCACTTTAAAATGTTCATTTCTGCCATTTTAAAGCAAACTGTTATCGTTTTATGTTAAAATATTTTATAATCCATAGTAATTATGAATAGTAACAATCTATCATATACTCTTTGCATTTTTATATTTTATAAATAAAAATCCCCCACCCTGTGTGACCACCAGGTAGTGTTACCTCTAATCCTTTCAGTGACTCTATCCATGTTCCCCACTTATTTCTTTACCTACATTTGCTGCCCAACACTAAGCTGAATGACTTAACCAGGATCCTCTGCAGACTGCCGGAGTTCTTTCTGTCCATCTTTCCCCTTCTGGTGCTCTGTCCTGTGAACTCTACCCACCTTGTCTCTGGGTTTAAGGTGTCCACTGGTTTCTGATGGTTTCCCACTCCCTGCAGCATAACCTGGAAACTCCTCCACAATAGTAAAATGGAGTAAATTTGTTTCCCACTGCTCAGGTAAATGTAATTTATTGCTTGATGTCCAATGTGTTGAAACTGTCCTTTTATATATTTGCCTGCTTTGGTTTATTTGTTTCAAGTAGGAAAGTGATTTCTTGCCCCTGTTAATTTCATTATTTCCTGAATCTGAACAATTAAGGTTTTATTAAAAATTAAGCTAATAATAGTTTTCAATGGACAACTAGAAAGAAAAACTAGTATGCCATCTATTAGAAAAAAACTCATATACTGAAGCATTTATATGACATATTTATACTGTCTTGTCCTGAAAAACTTTTGCAATTGATATACAAATCATGTCATTGAGTCAATAGAGTGCTAATTACAATATGAAAAGTAACAAAGTAATAAAGATGTATTGTGATAGCAAAGTAATACCAGTGTAAATGGTATCTTATTCTTTACTGCTCATAAATAATGATGTAATAATATTCTACAATAGCAGATAAATAAGTACACAATCAATTTTAAAATAATCCTAATATTAGCTGAATAACACTTTATATAATTTTTATCCTAATATTATTCTAAAATATTTTGACAACTTTGTCTTTGGCTAATAAAAACTGAGATAGCCTCTCTTACCACATTTTTTCTGCTTCATAAGCCATGACTCAAAATTTTTGTATTAAATGTTCAACAAATGTATAATTTATATCTTCAAGCATATTTACTTCATATACAAAATCAGTTAATAAATATGTTAATATATTTGCTAAATTTGTACTGGTTTTCTCTGAATCAGACAAATGTCAATAACTTATATTTAAGATTTTATCTCAGAAAGTAAATGTTTGATTTAGTCTATAACATTATTCATTGCAAGGCCTTCATAAAATGCTTTTTTAGTGTATTATTATCAAAGGGATTAATTAATTATTGTGGCTCCCTGTATAGTTTATTATAAGAATGGAGGGTTTGGAATCCTAGAAGATTTGGAATAACAGAATTGGATTTTTATGATTAAAATATTTAAATCTAATTTTTATTATGTTTGTGATTTCATATGCAACATAGATAGAAGGCAAGACATTACTATGATCTTTCAACAAAAATTATTCCAATGAGTTAACCCAGTAGTCGGCAAACTCATTAGTCAACAGAGCCAAATATCAACAGTACAACGACTGAAATTTCTTTTGAGAGCCAAATTTTTTAAACTTAAACTATACAGGTAGGTACATTGTTATTAACCTAATTAGGGTACTCCTAAGGCTTAGGAAGAGCCACACTAAAGGGGCCAAAGAGCTGCATGTGGCCCGCGAGCCGCAGTTTGCCGACTATGGGTTTAACCAATTTATATTTTAGATTATATTAACTTACAATTTTGAGTAATATCGCCTTTGACATTACTGATTTATTTGAGACTAGAGGCCCAGTGCATGAAATTCCTCCATGGGGGTGGGGTCCCCCTCAGCCCAGCCTGCACACTCTCTAATCCGAGACCCCTTGGGGGATGTCTGACTACCAGTTTAAGCCCGATCCTGGATCGGGACATCCCTCTCACAATCTGGGACCGCTTGCTCCTAACTGCTCACCTGCCTGCCTGCCTAATCGCCCCTAACTGCACCCCCTGCCAGCCTGATCACCCCCAACTGCCCAACCCTGCTGGCCTGGTCGCCCCATGCAGCCTGCTGTTCAGTCGTTTGGTCATCCCTCACTCACCCCGCTGCCGGCCTGGTTGCCCCACACAGCCTGTTCAGTTGTTACTGTTACTGTGACAGCATCCTGGGCAATTTACATATTATATTGTATACTATTTATATATTATATACTATTATTAGTATAGATAAGAAGAAGCAATGGTGCCTTAATGAAGACAATATGAAAATTCTGACACTTTGCTTCAAAGAGGCAAAAGAAATAATACAGTGTCTGTAATTCCATATTTTTTTCAATTCACGGATATTTTTCCTTAAAATACTACCTTATAAATTTGTTTAATATTTGTAATCATCTTATTGAGGATATTACAAGAATGAAAGCAAATATGAACTTTGTCTATATTCAACAACATGTTTCTAAAATGCATATTATAACATGGAATAATATGATATTTTAAGATATATGCTAATAATTTTATAAACATATATGATTCATACACAAAAATAATATACTGGTAGTATTAATAAAAATTTTAAGGTCAGAAACATAAATAATTCGGAGAAAGAACAACTCACACTATAAATGGTTCACTTTTTCAGCCTTCAGGTCTTAACTTCAATGACACCTCCCCATAGAGTGATTTTCTGATTATTCTTTCTAAATATAAGTCTCCTGACCCCTAGTCAGTCTATTCAATATGTTATTTTCAGAGTCTAGCAGAATGCTTCATATACATTAGTGATATGATTAGCAAAATTTCCATTTGTTATTCCTGTCAAAAAAAAAATGACTCATGAATTCACCAGAATAGTTAAAGCAAGGCAATAAGATTGTGGATATGTAGAATAAATTTATAGATATCTTTGAGTGGTATATTTTAAATGGTAATATATTGCTACTTTTGAAGTTATTTATACAAATTTGGTGAATATTACTGAATGTTTTACTGTAAGTAGCTTTATTATTTTGATTTCCTTTGCCCTAGAAACTACTCTAAAATATATCTCCTGAGTTAAATTTTAGCAAAGTATAAGTCACATACCAGATTTATATATTTCATAAATTTAGTCTTTAATGTATTTTACATGTGGTTTACAAAAGAAATATATGAGTAATGTCATTAAATATCCAATATTTAATCAATGGAACACTTGAAAATAAAAGATAAATGCAAATCTGATGTTACACTCACAATTTATTCAGTAATTATTCAGAGTATGTAAATTTTTATGGAAAATAACCCTCAGAAAAGAAATGAAAAGAAGCTGATTCAATATGAAATATTTTCTTTGTGCAAGACTTTCAAATTTTTCATTATGATTTGAAAAAAATTAATAATATAAATTTTAAAGAAACTCAGCTTGGAAAATACATTGAAAGCCATAATAATTGAAAGAATGATTTATGGTCTTGACTGTCTAGGGCGGGGGGAAAAATGGACACATATGTAATACCCTTTGTAATAAAAAATAAAATTTAAAAAAAAAAGAAAGAATGATTTATGGTCTTGAACAGGTTAAATTCAATGTATTGTTATGACTTAAAAAGAAAATTGCTAAGCAGGCAGTTTGTTACTAAAATATATGCATTAAACATCAAAGTAACCAGTTCTCTCATTTAGGAGAACTACACTGATTGTCAGGAAAAACCTGTTTTGGTTCTTGTTGTTAAGGTTCTATAGAGTTTCTTTTCCTATAGCATTACATTATCAAGCATGTGAGGATAAAAGATGAACAATAAGTGAATGAATGCAAAGATAAAAATCCACACATATTAGTTCAAGTGAAAAGCAATTTCTGTTTGTGTCCAAAAGAATCTAAATTCCATGAAAAACTAAACCGCCTGCTTCAGGAAAAAATTAAATAGGAAACCCCTAATGGTGTGAGCATCCAGACATTCTGATCAATCATCTAGAAGTAGCCCAATCACAATTCAAAATCTCCAGGAAGAAAATCCATTGGGCCAGATCATAAGTAGAAGTTGTGACTTAAAAAAAATATTTTAACAAACATAAAATTTGAAACTGAAAGATATTTTTATGTTTTCTTTAGGTATTTAGGTACCATAACTGTTAAATTATTAATGATAATAATAATTTAATTAGTAGATGCTTAGCATTCTCCTAAGCATATTAAATATTATCTCATTTAGTTTTTTCACAAAAACATTAAGAGACAGGTACTATAATTATTCCCATTTTTTTCCACAGGGAAAAAAATGAAGCAAAAATTCTTACATAAAATTTTCCCAGGGCACATAATTTAGTGCGGGTTCGTGGCATACGAGAAAAGCTAGTACTGCATCCATTGTCACACTGGCATAAAATCTCCTGACCTCACATTCAGTAGGCTTTAAATGGCATCACCCAGGCATAAGATCACACAGTTGCAACCTGTGTGAAAATAAGCCCCATTTTCCCCACCTGACTCCTCTATTATGCTGAATCTCAGTCTTGATATTTCCCAGAAAATAAATAACACTACACATACACAATGGGGTCACAGTCACCATTCTTTCACAAATCAGAATTCTGTATGAGTCTAAACCGTCAATAACATATACAGTATGTAATATCAGTACCTAGTATTCTTTCTCTCCCATGAAAGTAAGAAGATTGTGTATAAAAGTTTCAAGCATTACAAAATGTAAGTTTTTTAAAATGTTCTTTGTCAAAGGTAGTCCCAAGTAACATTATCTGAGACTTGGCTTTTGTTTCACTTCTTAAGGTACTTCGTCCTCATACCATCAAGCCAAGTTGTACATGTCATCCAGAGTGACCTCTCATTATCGCCACAGTCACAAATTGGATTATATCTTTTTATTGTTATGCCTAACTTTCCCATTAAATTTGTATTATTTTTGGAAAAAATATATTAAATCTCTGTTGCCTAGGACAGCACTTGATCAGTAAGTGTTTATTATTAAATTGAATGTGTAAATTTATTAATTTGTGGTGGATTCTTAATTTATTCAGTTGTTTACTTAACATTTACTAAATAGCTATTACTTTAGAAAACAACCTTGGTGCTTGGAGGTAAAGATGAAGTGACTACATACTGGTTTAGGGGAGATGAATAAAACAAAATAATTCAGTGAACTAACTACGGAAATATGCAGCATGTGAATCAAATACATAACACTCAATAACAAAAAGTATGAATTTAGGCATATTTTTATATAAACACTTGATTATAAGATGGCATTACATTTATGGAAACTTTATAAGTATTTAAATGTTTAACTACATTTTGACCTGCAAAACCCTATCTTTTAAATTCTCTGCATTCTTACTTAGTCCTTTATAATAAAATAAATTAACTTCATTTACATTTATAATTTGAGAAACTGATTTTATACCTAAATTGCACTATAATTGATTTGCAAAGATAAGTAGTCTTCAGTGGTCCATTCAGATTGATGACATTCATCAGTATATTGTTGGAATAAACAGAGATTTGTATTTTTCTTAATAAAAAATTACTAAATTTTCCAATAGGCATAACAAAAGATTATAGATTAGCACAAACATACATATACAGACACATAATCTTTATAGCCCTCCTTATTTATTCTTTTTCACATCCCAATGTGTATCCATTCATTATTTTTTTAGTAATTCAAAGGAACCTGGGGTATATAAAATTAAGGACACCATTTGAAAAGCCTGAATATTTTACAAAATAGAATAAACTCAGTATTATCTTTTATTGTTAATTTAAGGTATTATTTACTTATTAATGTCTCAGTGGTAGGTCTAAGAAATTTTTTTCTCTGTCAGAAGTAGTTTTCTAGTCTTTACTTTCCAAATAGTAAAATGGTCTTGACAAATCACTGATCATCTTAATATTTAAGTTCCCTAAAATAAATAGGAAATTGCTAATACTTTTTTTATGTCCTTCACTTCCCCCATAAAATATTCTTAAAATAAGAAAGGATATTCAGAAGTATTATGAACATTGCCTATTATAAATTCCTTTGTCTGTCTGAGTATGTGTATCTCTTCCTTCTACATAATTTTATCTTTTCTTTTACTATATACACTGTGTCCATAAATTTCTTTCTTCCATCCATATTCAAGATACAACTTCTTTTACTTTGCAACTTTGCACCCTCACATAATCTTTTGATCATTTTAATTTAAAAGCACCTTAGAGAAATATCTGATTATTTATTTATTATATTTACAGAAGTTTCATGTGAGATGCCCTGAAAAACATTTCACACTGTGACCCTACCATACAGTTAAATAACAACTTTGCTGTACACCAGAACTAATACAAAATAATACTAAATGTAAAAAATGAATATATATGTTAGGGTCACTAAAGGAGGAGTGCATGACACCAAAAGTGGTAAGGGATTATAAATTAATTAGATCATCTGCAAACCAGAGGGCTGCCCAAAATGGCATCAACAGCCAGGAACTGGGGAGCATAGCTATTAAGGGACTCTAGGCGGGATTTTTCGGTGGGAATTCTATTCTCTGGGCGGGTGGGATCTTGGGAAAGTCCGGAGGAGAAAGATACTGGTCTTAGCAAATGGGATGTGGTCTATGCAAAAGGGAAAATCAGTTGCAAAATAATATACAAATTAGTTTTTTAGGGGAGAGAGTTATGGAGTTGATTATTTGATCAGGCCTAACAATATTTTTTTGAGTAAATAAAAACAATCACTACCTTAAAAATTTAGATTAATATACGTATGTGCTGTTTTCTAAGATGCATTTTTTTTAATATAGCACTTTTAGGTACTGTAGGAAATTTAGAAGATATGAATAAGTGCTGATTTAATCATTTCTTTTCAGCCTAAGGCTACTCTAAAGTAAACAAAGTTGAGGAAACAGGAAAATTTTTATAAAAAGTCTGTAAGAAAGAACACATGCATTTTCAGTGCTTAAATATCAAATTCCCTGAAATTCCAGTCTTGCGTAACTTTAAAATTATATATATATATATGTTTGTCAAAATGTATTCCTACATATAAAATGTATTCTAATCTCTTCTTCACTTGCAAATTTATCTGCTAAGTGAAACTTCTTTAGATCATTAGGCAAATAAAATCTATTTAAATGTGTCATTGTGTTTGTATAGTTAAAGAAACCTAGTAGTTTCTTATCATATTAAAAAAAATATATAGTAATAATATTTATAATTTATTAAATGCCTATTAAATATATGCAAGCCACCCCAATATGTTATTCTTTCAGGTATCAGTTAATTTCATGTATATCACACTGATGAGAAATACATCATTAATATTTCACTAATGGGAAAAGGAAGGCATATGACGAGAAGTACCTTGCCTAGGCCACATAGTATGAGTCACTGAATTAAGACTGGAGTCCAGGACTATTATGTCATTGCTCCTACAATGTCCATGTTTTCCATCTACAATGAAGATGTTTTGTCAGCTAACCTCTCAGAGGTCAAATCTTTTATGTAGGTTATCAAATCTTATATGTAAGCAAATTCAAACTATTGGGCTTCCAGACATCATCTTGGACTCTGAGCTGGGATTCTCTCAATAGATCATGCTGGTTCTCTACTAGGGAATGTGAGAAGACAAAATGGCAGGACATCTTGCATACTCTTGCCAGCCTATCAGTTAATCCCCCAAGAATACCATGCTAGACCTTTTTTACTATAAACATTTCTTTATTGAAAACTTGGACTAATTTCAGAAAGAAATGATGATGGAGAAAAAGGACAATTTTTCAGCACTTTATAAGTATCCAAGGAGAAGTGGGTACTTAAATACTTGGCATTCATGTTTGCTTGTTTGTTTTAACATGGTTTTTCTATCAGTCAAGTTTAAGAAACAAATCCTAGACCTCCATCTGTTACTATTTAACTGTCCAGTTCAGAGATAATAATGAAAACTTGTCTTTCCATATCTAGGATCATGAGGAAAATTTGAAATATCCTATTAAGTGCCCTATGACAAGTTCAAATAAAAGAAAGATGGGAACTTACCAAAACGAGATGGGTTCTGAGATCAATTTCTGGGGGACTCGGAACACTGAACTTCAGTAATGGAGAGTGGATTTGCTTCTTTGAAGGTTTTTGAGCAGCACTGGTGTCCAGGACTCAGAGTTACATGAGAAGCCTTTGAATAATATAAACAATTTAATTAAAATTTGTTAATAAATATATGAATATATTTTATTATTAATATGATTATGATTATATATTGAAACATATTTATAAATGTAAAACAAATCATAAAGTCAATAACATTCAATTTGCAACATTATTTTAATGTGACAAAATATGCTGTCCTACTGACTTGTTTCAGCATGTTTAGGCCACTAACTGTGTCATATGTGATTAAATTTTCTCAACTTTTCTCTTTATTTGAATTACTATGAACACTGTTATGCCTCAGGGTCCATAAACTAGGAAGAAGCTTCTTTATGAGTCTACCGCTGACCTTGCCCATCATTCTGCACCAATTCATATTGTGTGACTATGATGCTCCAAAAAACAATGTCAAGTCAGGCCCTGAAGTAGCATGATTGTATGTAATTGTAAGTTTTCTTCTTGATGACCCATAACGTGGTTATATATATTTAGAATATAATAAAAATAAAATTATTCTCATAGGAAACATGTGAAAGCCCAGTTTGGAGAACACATAGAAAATTCACACAATAATAATAGAGATTCAGCTTCTTAATTTTTTTTTTAATTTGGACTATAGAAAACAACATACATTTTGTATAAATCTGATAATGCAACTGGGGTTCAGTTTATTTTCTAGTGAACAGAATATTTTCAGACATCAAATATTACTTAACCTTTTCTACAGAAAGTAATTTAATTATAAATTATAAAATCATCTCTCATATGTGTATTCCCAAAAGCATTTGGTGTTAACGCTATCACAATGCTTTCTACACTTTATTACTATTGTTTCCTGGCTTAGTGAAATCTCTAATACCAAAATGTATACTCTTCAAGAGTAAGCACCATTAATGTGAAAAAGTACCTAGTTTAATATCTGCTATACACTGGCACTAATTAAATATTTAGGAAATAATTAATAGGCTATTTGAAACAATATACACCAAAATCCTATTTGTAAAAGGGCTTAACATACATTTTTAAATAAACATAAAGTTTCTATTTGTCTGCATTATAATCTTTGCTCTGTAGGTGGTAAACTCCAATGTAATAAATCATCGTTACCTATTCCATTATTAGTAGATTTAACAAATTTGACTTAAAAATGGTAGAAGGCTACTACTGCCATATGTTCCATTTTGAGAGTTCTAAGTGCTTCTAATTTTTCGCCATTAGCAGTATACTGAGAAAGGCACAATTATGTACTGAGCATGACTGTTAAATCTGTAGCAACAGGCACAGATGGGACTCTCCCAGGTGTCTCTCTTTTTAATGTCAATATATTTTCTGCCCTCAGGCATTCATTCCTTTTAGACTATTCCCTGTAAGGCCTATGAAGCATAAAAGTTTTACCTATTTTTTCCCTTAAATATTAAACCTGAGAAAACATACAAGACATCTCATTCTTATTAGACTCTATAATGCCTTTGTATCTTTAGATAAACTACCTTATGTTAAATAACTATTAAAAAATGTCTCTGGGCATTCCAGGGTTCTAAAATAGTATATTATCCTATTCCATTTTAATGTTATTTGAAGGGGGGGTTGGACAGGGAAGAGATGCTGTAAGTTTATATTGATTGCTTAATAAAGACTTGCAGTTATCTTTATATGGTAAAAAATTTCTTGTAATGAAACACAGCTGTAAATTAGATCTTCTTTCTTTAGCGTATTAACATGCAGTCCACATAAAGATTAAAAGTAATTTAAAGCACTTGTGACAGTTTTCTGTATTCATCCAAAAGAAGAAACATTTACACCTCGCTCTCTGTGTTTAAGAAAAATAGTCTCACAAAGATAGTTGGCACCGCCCAAGTTAGCAGCTTATTAAAATTCAATATAAAAGGAACAAATCCATTTTTAAGAAAAAATGTGAAATGAATGTTTATTTCTCTGCAGCACTCAGACTTAGTTTCTAGAAAATTAAAAATTAGAAATTCTGGTATAAAATGTTGGTTAATTACACATATTACTACTCAGTTATACTTAGTTGCGTCTAATTTGCACAGTGACATTTGACATTTTAATAAGAGGGCAAGTATTTGAAAAAAATACCTTTTTATTAATTGAGCCCCAACCCTCTTAGTGTAATTTTTATGGTATTTTTCCATCAGTTCATACTGACAAAAAAAAACATGAGTCATATTTTATCTGCATGCATAAAAAAAATACATTCAGGTGTCTTAAAAATGACGTACCTGAAATAAGTAAAAATCACCAATGGTATACACTGAGTGGCCAGATTATAATGACCACCTGATGTTTGTAGGCAAATTAGCTATAATTTCACGCTGAAGTTGCTAGAGGGCCAGACCATTATAAATAGGGAAGCAGGTTGTTTACCAGGACAGAAGTGTTTTTTTTCTGAAGACATGGGTAAACAACGCGATTTAACAGCCTTAGAAAGTTAAGATGAAATCATTAAAGTAAGCCCTAATCCAATTTTTCAAAGACTTTACTTCCAAATAAAATCAATTTCACAGATACCAAGGGTTAGGGTTACAACATGTTTTCTTGGGGGAGGAACACTTTAAAACTACAATAATATACTAAAGATAGCATGTTAAATGTTGGTTAGTCTCAGTTTTCCAAACTAGTTTCCTATATCTAAGAAAAGAGAAGAGAATTTCCTTTCTAAGTTATGATTTTAGTGTGAATTTTTACTGGGTTCTAGATATATAGAAAAAAAAGGTTCTTTATTTTGGGATATGATGTATACTATTATACATGGTAAATATAGAAGAAAAAAAAAACACCAAGGCATTTTAGTCACTAAATACAGTTTCTAATTTTTATATATTTCCCCTTTCTTTTACTTTTTCAAATGGTTTTTTTTTCAATCTTTAATTTCTTCATCGATTAAGGTACTACATTATGTGACCTCAACCACCCATAACCACCCCCCTCACTCATGCTCTCATCCCCCTGTTGTCTGTATCCATTGGTTTGGCTTATATGCATGCAAGTCCTTTGGTTGAACTCTCCCCTTTACCCCCATTCTCCCTTACTTTCCCTCTGAGGTCTGACAGTCTGATCAATGCTTCTCTGTCTCTGGATCTGTTTTTGTTCATCAGTTTATGTTGTTCACTGTATTCCACAATTCTGATTGGTGTTTCTAGCTTCTTGGGATATACAGTGGGGCCCTGTGACGTACAAGTGTCCTGACTAACGAGTTTTTTGAGATGACAGCTGTCTCTCGGATGATTTTTTGCATTGAGTTGACAGAGTAATTTGAGTTAAGGAGCTCCTTAATGAGCTCGGTCTCAGAACGAATTAAACTCGAAAGTTTAACCATAATTAAACTTCTGTATTCCTAGAAGTGGGATCACTGGTCAAATGGGAGTTCCATTTTCAGTTTTTTGAGGAAACTCCATACTGTTCTCCACAGTGACTGTACCAGTCTGCATTCCCACCAGCAGTGCAAATGGTTTTTAAAAGACACTTTGGGAGGGAAGGTAGGGGAGGGTGGGGATAAGGGGGAGAGATCAACCAAAGGACTTATATGAAAGCAGATAGGCCTAATCAATGGACACAGACAACAGGGGGATGAGGACATGAGTAGGGGGGATGAGGAGTAACATGGGGATAACGATACATATGTAATAACTTAATTAATAAAAAAATTAAAATATAAAAAATAAAATAGCCATTCAGGAATTACTATAATTCTTTGAATAAAAAAAATAAAAGACACTTTAGATTTACCTATATTTTTCATCTATAGAAATTTTTTTATATATATAACATTTGATGAAATCACTTATTTTTCCTAGTAATTGCTGATTTAGATTAACTGCAGTGTCATTAATTTGATTATGTAAAAGTTGATTATTATGTACTTTTAAATAAGATTTTAACATGAATATTTAAATCATTTGATCGCTATTGCTCTGATATGTACCTGAAAGTAATGAAAATTCAGTTAACTTAGGCTCTTTAGACAGACTGATGAATTCTGTGGTTTCATCTATTTCAAAATTATCTAGATTCTTCTATTTCAGTTGTTTATTTAATAATGTCTTATACTTGTATGTTAAGTATGCTTCGATAAGGTTGTTCATTAAAAAAACAAAATATACTACAATAACTCTGTTAAAAAGAAACAAAGGGAGAAATTATAGGTGAAGAAAGTTCTTTAAAAACACAAACCAAAACAAACAAAACCAAAAAAAAATCACTAACAATACCAAATGTCCATCATGACATGGGGCACTTCAAATATTCAGACATTCATAATTTTTAATGGTACAATTATGGATAACTATTTGACATTTTTTTTCAAAATTACTCATTCTCCTAGTGTGTAACCCAATACTTAAACTCTCAGGTATTTTCCCAACAGAAGTTAAGTATATTCTGCTAAAAAAAAAAAGTTGCAAAATACTATTTATAGCAGCCTTATTCACAATTGTCAAAACACTGAACATAATCTCAATAACTATCAACAAAAAAGTAGAGAAATTGTATATTTATACAATAGATTACTACTCAATAATTTTAAAAAGGAACTACAGATAAACACAAAAATATAATGAATCTCAAAACAATGTGTAAAGTAAAAGAAGCCAGAACATTTTATGAAATTCAATATAAGCAAACTCATCCACATGTTATATGGGAATGGGCAGGGACTTGAATGACAAGGGATAATAATAACTTCTTTAGGATCATGGATTTATTCTTTAACCTGTTCAGTGTGCAGGGTAGAAGAATTTTTGCAGTTTTCAAAATTCAATGAATCACCACGTAAGATAACTATATTTTATTGTATGAAAATTATACCTCAATGGAATAACCATGCATATTATATAAAATTAACTATATAATTATCACTACATATACAATTATATATTAATTTCTCTTAATTTCTATTTTGAGCAGAGATTTTCCTGTTGTACAAGGCATATCAATACGTTATTTTTGTGCACCCTTTCCCCTTCTCTTATGTTCATCTATATTCTGAGACTGGAAATGTTTAAAAGTACCTATTTCAAAGACCCTACCACTATTTTTCATTGTAGAAGTATACAATTATTCTCCTGTGCCATACTAGATCTTGTAAACCTCTATGCATTAAGATCCCTTTTCTAGATATGCCACACAGTATTTCTTCCCTCTGGGCTGCAAAGTCTTTCAGGTTTTCATTGGGAAATTGGGCATCTATCTTTTCCAGACACAGATTCACAAAATACATTTACCCTGTCACCTCCCTGAGACATGGATGGCCAAGTTGGCTTCATGTTTCTTCTCTGTGTGAGCCATCCATTCATATTCTCTCTCTCTCTCTCTCTCTCTCTCTCTCTCTCTCTCTTCCCTCCTCTCCTAGGTCTGGGTCAGGAAAAACACACACACACACAAACACACACACACACACACACACACACACCTATCTATGTTTTCCTTTACTTCCCTGATGACGATCTTAGTCCATTTGGGCTGCTGTAACAAAATACCATAGACTGGGTGGCTCATAAACAATGCGAATTTTTTTCTCCTAGTTCTGGAGGACAAACAGTCCAAGATCAAGTCCCCGGCAAATCTGGTGTCTGGTGAGGGCACACTTTCTGGTTCAGAGACTGCGGTCTTCTCATTGGGTCCCAAACGGTTGAAGAGGCAAGGAAGCTCTCTGGAGTGTCTATGAGAGCACTAATCCCCAACATGAAGGTTTAGCCCTCCCCAAGCCTCCCCTCCAAGTACCATCACATTAGGGATTAGGTTTCAACACAGGAATTTTGATGGAACACAGTCAGTCTGTACGTCTACAGCAACAGCCTTTTTTTTTTTTTTTCATTTACAAAGATATAATAATTTCTACTGGTGTGACAGGGAGTTGGAGATTACCTCTTATTCATCATATTTTTCCTGAAACTTTTCTGTCTCTATGAGCCCTTTCCATTCTCTAAGAATTACATATTGTATCTAAAAACTGTTAACAAGTGATTCTTCTTTATCTTTGATTTAGCTGTCATTTCCCTCCATGAAAACTGAGCACTGACTGCTAAAAAAAAAAAGTTAACACTTCATTTCTCTCCCTAAATTATATATTATTGTTTTCCAAAACCATTCCAGCATGCATTACTTACCAAATGTCCATATGAATTGTTCAATATCTTATTGATGGAGTTATTTCTATGGTTATTTTAAATTACTATGTCCGAAACTCCTTTTATTTAACCTCGTAGAAAATCAGTACTCAATTATGCCTCACATTTATCCATTTCTCACCATCCTTATAGTCAGTGCTTATCTCTTACTTTGTCCTATGATCATCACTTGTAATCTTCCCACTTTATAGTCAAAACTTTGTGGTTCTTTAAACATGCCATAAACTTCATCTCCTTTGGAACATTACACATTCAGTTCCTTCTATATAGAATGCTCATTTCTTTTCTCAGTAATTAACTCCTACAATATTCTTTGAGTCTCATCTTAGATGCCACTTTCACTGTGAAGTTTTCCAAGATACTCAATGAGAGATTATATGACCCTTCTGTGGATTGCCTTGCCCTCTTAAACTAAGGAGCATAATAGTTCTTATTGCATTTTAATGGCATATTATCTGTCTCTCCCACTAGGAATTTGAGGGTAGAAACTATCTCATTTATTGTAGCACTCCCAATATTTAAAAATAACCTTCATAATAAGTATTTAACAGTATTAGTTGAAGCAATTAATGAATAAGAAAAGTACAATTAAAAATCCAGAGAGCCTGGCCTACATGGCTCACTGGTTGAGGGTCAACCTATGAACCAGGAGGTCAGGGTTAGATTCCCAGTCAGGGCACATGGCCAAGTTACAGGCTCGATCCCCAGTGTGGGCTGTACAGGAGGTGGCTGATCAATGATTCTCTCTCATCATTGATGTTTCTCTCTCTCCCTCTCCCTTCCTCTCTGAAATCAATAAAAATATATTTTAAAAAAATTCAGATGAAAGTTAGAAATCAAGATTATTTATTTCATATATATTTCACTAAGTATAACACCAAATATTAAGATAAAGCATGAGTGTAACTTTTCTGATTATATTGCAATACAAATTAAATATTTGCTTTTTGTGTACTTCTAACTTTATCTAATCATGTAGGTATAGTGCAGAGGATTTTGTTGTTGTTGATTTAACATGGATAATTCCATGTTTCAAGTTCTAGATTATTCTCTACTGATTATTAGAAAAGCAATATTGAGGTGTTATCTGTTATATGGAGAGATGAGATGGACTGCTAAGTTGATCTGTTACCATTATCCAGGTATAGTGTGCAGTCTTCTACCCACACTTAAAAAAGTATATAATCTAAGAATTTCTTACATTACATAAATTATCCATAAAAATATAAATAGTGTCCTTACAATTTTCTTATACAGATTCAAGTGATTAAATTATTTTAATGTCAGCTAAATTACTATCAAATGTAAAACAGGATTTGACATAGTTGTTTAAAATTTGTCGTTCAGGTTTTAGTTGGATTCTTTTAAAAAGGCAACAAAGAAATTTCAGTACAAATTTAGCCAAAATAAAAGCATGTGGTGTTTTTTTTTTAACTTCCATGACTAAATTTTGCCTTTTGTGACCTAAGGCAAACCTTTCATTTTTCATATTCACCATAAGGTTGATGGGTGAACAGATGGGTTGAGTACACCATTGGGTGTCCTTTCAGCTGTCTGCAATTCTCTGAATCACCATTGGATAATAAAGTGAAAATGGAAATGTCAGAGCTTTGCACATCCAAGTCAAACAATGCTGTATTCTACATTGTTAGAAGTTCAATTTAGGAAGTTCTACTGCAAATTCTTATATTTAGAATACTTGTAAATATATAATTTGGCTTCTTTTGCATCTAACCATGTATAGAGCAAAGCATTTCAGGATAACTCAAATGTCATACAGATGCATGCCAGCTATTTAGTTTTAAATGTCTGCATAGAGGGTTGACATTGAATGACTTAATTATCTTAATTATTGATTACAATTTTTAAAATATCACAGCAATCAGCAATAAGAAGCTGAGACTACTTATTACTCTTAATCTATTCACCTGTTATTAAGATGTTGATTAGGCAAAATAGATCATCAACAGAACTAAGTTTAACTTTTGTTATACTCAGAATTAATATCTAATAATTTACTCTGTCATTAATCATATATTATTAATACCAAGGCCAATCCTCACTTTCAGAATTAAAATTGCTGATATGTACTAAACTTACAAAGCCATTTGCCAGAACAATATTCTCAATATAGAACACACAAAAATTACTTTTATTTATTATATAACTAGAGACTTTAGTCTCTATATCAGAAACATTCATATTTTTTCCACTGTATATATGTTTCTTACATATCACTTATTTGCCTGTATTGAATCCATACTACTTATGGCAAGCATATTGGTAAATATAGCATTTGGTCACTTTTCAGTATAATCATCTATATATATAAAAGGCTAATAAGCTAAGTGTCCCTCCACCAGTCTGACTGGTCGCTATGATGTGCACTGACCACCAGGGGTCCGGTGCTCAACGCAGGAGCTGCCAGGCTGCAGTGACTTGGCAGGGGCGGTTCTCAGGTGATGCACCCCAAAGCCAGAGAGGAGGGAGCCCGATTCCTCATGGGTCCCACGTTCCACCTTCAGCCATGGTTTATGCTGTTGCTGGGGCACTGCTGGGCCTGAATCTGGTTTACTAAACACTTGCATTTGCGTTCCACAACCTGTATGACAGCAACTTTGCAGAGTGCATTCTTGCACTCTGGGACCTCTGGGGTGATGTCAGAGAGCCAGTTTCAGCCCGATCCCCATAGGCCAGGCTGATGGACCCCGCTCACTCCGCAGATGCTGGGGAGGGACTACGGGAGGTTGGCTCCAGGGTGTGTCTGGCCCATCTTGTCCAGTTCCGCCCGCTGGCCACCTTCTAATTAATTTCCCTGTAATGTGTATGAATTCGTGCACCAGGTCACTGGTGTGTAGATAATATTCCAAATATATTTGAGCAGCAATCACAAACTTTCCAAAAGAAGGTTAGAAATTACAGACTGAGTAACTGGGCCCAAACATATCTGAACTCTACATTGGTTCTGTCACTTTATAATGTATGACCTTAAACATATTACTTGACACCTATACACTACTTTGTCCTCATCAATACACACATAATAATATCCATCTCTCTGTGTTATTGAGAAAATTTAAAAGAATTATTGATGTAAAGTGCAGTTCAGAAAGTCAATAAATAAATAGGCTACATTTGTCTTTATTTTAAGAAAAGGAAAAAGGAAGAGATTATTGAGATTTAAAGTTAAGAGAATAATATTGTCTTTTGAATGTTGAATTATAAAACCAATATGTGTCTTATTGACACAGGGATAGAAAAATTATTAGAAAGAAACAAAATTTAGTCTGTATGAAATTGATTGTGTTATCTTAGTCAAAAGGAGAATGAGGAGAAAAAGATGGTGTTCAAGACTTAAGTTTAAGAAGCAAGCATCAGCCATGTCCATCTAAGCTGTCTCCAAGAGAAGAGGGAGGTATCACATATAGACTAAATATTCCTAGCCAATGCCTTTTGGATCTATTGACAAATGATTTCAGAAGTCTAAGTATATGTGTCATATGCACTTAGACATTTGGTTCATCTCTATGTTCATGCTCATTCAAATTTTACTTCACGGTTGTAATTCAGCTTCTCATTTAAGTGTTTCATAGAATGAACAAACATTATTTACATAGCCTTTAAGAAATCTTATTATTTTATGATAGCTTAAATTTTTTTTTACTGTCATTAATATACTATTGGCAGAAAAATATTTGAAGGGTAGGAGATGGTAATTTTTCCTGTCTTGAGAGTTATCTCAATCCTAGAAAACATATTGAAATATTAAGTTTATATATACACAAATATATAATACATAAAATATATGTATATATCAATTTATATAAAGATATAAATATAGATATGCCAATAAACTCTTCTCTGTGAACTTAGGTTGTACTTTCTTATTTTTATTTGGGATCATAGTTTTTGTAGCACCGAACTTCACAGGGATATTACAAAAATGTTACTGTAAATCAAGGGTGCCCTCCTACCTCAACAACATCCCCATTCACATATTGGACCAGAAAATTTAAACACCCTTCATTATCTGATTAAGAGATAAATAATTGATCCAAACA